>NW_017307034.1:602524-624756 GCF_000935625.1 Nanorana parkeri
GATCTTGGTTTCATGGGACGTTTTGACTTGAGTTACGGTTGTGTTTCTAAAGAAGCCATTCTCATCCAGGGTTCTGCGGAAACCCCGGGGCTCCTCTAGAAGTAGGTTTGGTAGGGTTCCATGAGGAGTGGCAGACTTGACCTTCAACCTGATGGTGCCTACAAAGTTCCGGGGCCAATATCATTGAGCAAAAACCAACGACTTGACACCAATGATCTTTTAGCATTTTGTAAGAATGGCATTCTTTCAAAAAAGTTTTATTGTTTTCGGTGTGACGTTGGGGGTGGTTAGCACAAATGGTGAGCGCTTAAGGAACAGTCTTGAAGCCGTATTAAACATAAACAGGACAGTCTTTTATTTCATTCAGCAACAGAACACAAAGCTTCAACGATACAAGCAAAACTGAAGGTATGACAATGTCACCACTCCAGGTTGTTGCACATACTCCTTGTGTCCCAGTCACTGGACATTAGGGTATTTCTTAACAGAGCCACAGTCCACCTCTCGTGGCACTCTTAAACACATCCCTCATGTGTCACTGGCTCTCTGTCTCCTCGGCTGTCTTCGAGGTGCCTCCAGCACACACAGCCACCTGGCTCCCCTCTGACCTCTGAGTGGAGTCCTCCTGACTCCTGAACACCTCTGTTCCTCTTCCCAGGTGGAGCCCAGAACACTAGCCAGCACCCTTCCCATAAGTGCTGTGCACAGGTGTGCAATTAGGTGCTGGCCACTACTAAACCCCGGACCCAGGAATGGAGATTTCATCCCTCCCAATTCTCTTTGGAATCTCCCAGTTCCAGGATCCCAGAGATGCCAAATCCAGGTTTTCTAGGGAGAGAACTGCAAAGCCAGCTCTTTCCCAGCAAAATAATTTGTTTCCTGGAACCGCTCAGCCCCTCTGGCTGAGAGTCCTGGGTGACTACAACCCCCAGTTCTACCGTGGGATTGCCACACAACACCACATCGGTTAAACATCGAATTAAGCATATGTAGTTGTGCTGACGCAGCAGCGAGTAGTATAGATAAAGGATAAACTGTGTATATGTAAAGCATTAGGATGGGGTTACAACAGGGGTCTCAAACCTCCGGCCCCCCAGCTGTGGTGAAACTACAAATCCCATGATGCATCTCTCTTCAGGAGTCATGCCTGTGGCTGTGAGAATCTTGCAATGCCTCATGGGATTTCTAGTTCCACCACAGCTGGAGGGCCGGAGGTTTGCGACCTCTGGGTTACAATGTTAGGTTAAGTTGGATTGAGTCAATTCATAAGAACCATCTGATTAGAATCATTAGTGTTATGGACCTTCATCTAGTAATATAGTCAACTTTGGTCTAAATTTGGGGGTCGAGCCCAGAGATAAAGAACCATATAGAAGGGAATAGGGTGAGGAATTGGGTACGGTATTATATGAACAGAATGGCATTCTTAACACTGACCACCAAGGTAAGGAGAATTTTCCCAGTGACCACCAATGAAAGGTGAATTCTTCCTCCCACTGAACATAGATGTTAGGGGGAACCTCTCACAATGGTCATAATGTAAGGTTACTTTTGTAATGTAAGGACCATAATGTAAGGACTTTCACCCACTGACCACCAATGTAGAGGGTTACCTCTCCCACTAATTGCCAGTGTAAGTGGACCCCTCACTGAACATCAAATGCAATAAGGCATTTCTCTGCTGACCACCAATATAAGGGGAATGTGTCTTACTACTGGACATAATTATTATTTGTGGTCCGAACCTTATCAAGTAAGTGACACCCCCCGCCCCCCCATGGCCTGTGGTGTGTCTTGGCCTTCTCAGGTCAGTATGCCTAAAAGGTGGCATACTCTGAATGTAAATGAAATGAATGAATGAAAGCAAGGGGAATGGGTGGGTGGGGACGTTCGTGACCCACCTACGTAAATCCCCTGTGAGCCGTGCCATCTTTAACGGCACAGGCTCCTCCCACAAATCCAGGCCAGCCTTCAAACTTTTCATTTTAGTATTTTTAACATTACTAAAAATATTCTTATCTTATAGAGTAGAAGGTGTTAAAAATTATCCTCATTGGGTGTCTTATATTTGGAGTGTGCCAAATTCTTTTATTTATTATTAGGGATGCACAGATTCTTTTCGAGTACCAATGCAGATACTTGGCATTTTCATGAGAACTCCCAGGGTTGCAGCGGTTGCAGCGGTTGCAGCTGGGACCGGGCTCTGGCGCTCCACCACTGTCCTGAAATCATTAGTCTGTATTGTAGTAGGAAAACTGTCACATGACAATAAACAAAAATGTATCAGTACTCGTACTCGCAAAACTGGTATCTGTGCATCCCTTTATTTATAGTTATAAAAAAAAATCATACATTATAACAGAGATGTACAAATCCCAGGAGCTCCGTGTGCTCCTTACACATGACAGCCGCCTCTTAATTTTTGAATTTTTCTCTAGTCTAGTCTTGGAGCTCAAAAGTATCGGTACTTGTACTTGTACTTGCACCGAGTACTGTACTTGGTATCTGTGCAACCCTATTTATTATTATAACATATCTATAAGGGAACTGTAGATAAAAAATTGTGGCAGGGGTCCACTGACATCAAAAATTATGTTGAAAACCACTGTAGTGCCAGCAGTCACAGCCGACATAAGGGCGACAACTCTGCTCTGAATTTAGGAGCAGTGCAGCATAATTGCCACAACATCACAGGAAGCTGCATTAGGTGGGTCTCCCTGGCAGGATCAAAAAGGTATTTGTGGGACTTTGCAGAGAGAAAACTGTAAGTGAAGTTGCACATACAGGTCTATTCACAAAAGGGTGAAGAGTTTGGAGAAGGCAGTAGAAGTGAACAATCTAGGACAAAATAGCTGATTTGGAAAAATTCTCCAATTCAGCTCACTTTCCAGTTCAGCTATGTTGTCCTAGATTCTTCCCTTCTACTGCCTTCTCCAAAATCGTCACCCTTTTGTGAATAGACCCCATAGTTATATATTTTTTAAGGGAGACCATAACTCTACTCTAAATCAGGTACTGCCCCCTTGCAGTACTGTTTTTTTCACCACAAGGTCACCTCAATCTTCATGTATGAAGGAGGGGTTTTAGGAATGTCACTTGTGGGGGGACCATAGAGCTCAGAAGTGGGCTTTAGCCATGTGGGGGGACCATGGAGCTTAGAAGTGGGCTTTAGCCATGTGGGGGAACCATGGAGCTCAGAAGTGGGCTTTAGCCATGTGGGGAAACCATGGAGCTCAGAAGTGGGCTTTAGCCATGTGGGGGGACCATGGAGCTCAGAAGTGGGCTTTAGCCATGTGGGGGAACCATGGAGCTCAGAAGTGGGCTTTAGCCATGTGGGGGAACCATGGAGCTCAGAAGTGGGCTTTAGCCATGTGGGGGAACCATGGAGCTCAGAAGAGGGCTTTAGCCATGTTTGCCTGGGGGCAACTTGCTGGAATTCCAACTTGATAGTAAGATTCTCTCTTTCAGTCTTTAACCTGATTAAGGGGGGATATGATCTCCATGTACAAAATGTTCAATGGTGGCAGCAACATTAGCGATAAACTGTTTAAAATTAACTCCATTACAAAAACTAGAGGCCACCACCTAAAATTGGTGGAAAAAAAATTCCAGCACAAGGGGCGAAGGGGGTTCTTCACAGTAAGATCAGTTAGGGTCTGGAACTCACTGCCACAGGCGGTGATTTCAGCAAAGAATGTGGAATTGTTCAAGAAACTTTTGGACGATTTCTTAAGGGACCGTAATATACAGGGGTACAGGTACTCCTAGAATGAGATCCTAATAGGTTGGACTTGATGGACTAATGTCTTTATTCAACCTCAAATACTATGTAACTATGTAACTATGTATCCTGTATAAGATGAGTCAAAGTCTTGATGTTGGGCAATACAAACAGTTTTGCTTTCAGCCTCTTACATCTGTGAGTGGTACCTCTCCCTTCCCATCCTCCTCGTCTGTTTTTTTTATATCTCGTGACACAATTCTTCAGGCAAAATACAGACAAATTGCGGAAGCCGCCTAACAAATTATATCATGGAGAAAGCCCAAAAAAACGCACGGTAATTTGTCTCGAGAATGCCGAGCCGCCAAGGTGATTCCGGGGATCAGACATTATTGGTGGAAATCAAACTTGCCACAGGTGATTACAAAATGCCGGGGTCTCGTTGTCTCAGACGTATATCGCGGCAGACATCGTCCCCCTCCCCGGCCCGGGCAGGGAAAAACAAGCCACGTTTGCCGAATGCCAATAAATGACACAGCGCCGTTTATTAAAGATGTTGATGGAAAGCCCGAACTTTCAGCTCTCATTTCCATCAAATCGCAGACACGAGATGGATCCGATAAGGATTGTTTAAGTTGTTCTTGAATGGATGCCTGAATGCGAGCGCCGCGTTTACACAAGATAACCAGATTAGGCAGACATTTCCCCGGCTCTCCTAATCTTACATGCATCTGACCCATCGGGACAATTTAGAGAAAACATATGAAGAAAGTTCAGCGCTGAATTAGACACGGGTTCTGTTTATCTTTAACATTCCATTTGGTCCTCAAAATAAAGTTTAGAGCAACCGGGCCAGAACCGTAGCGGGATGTATAATGACGCTTTCTACAAATAGGAAATAGCAAATGTCGCTTTAGCCTTTCAGTGTTGTAGAGTTTGTAACATACGAACACTCAGCTGTGTGCTTAGAGGCCCAAAACATCAGTGACTTCTTGTTCTCAAGTACCCGTGTGGTTCCTTAGGCAACACGTGCCATATCCTGGGATGCTAAGTGTCAGAGTGTCATTGTTCTGAGACCTTCTAGTGTCAGTGTGTCATTGTTCTGAGACCTTCTAGTGTCAGTGTGTCATTGTTCTGAGACCTTCTAGTGTCAGTGTGTCATTGTTCTGAGACCTTCTAGTGTCAGTGTGTCATTGTTCTGGACCCAACATGGGTCTGCGTGCTATTGCACTGGGTCCCTAAGTGTCATTATGTCATTGCTCTTGGACTTCCAAATATCAGTGCGTCATTGTTCCAGGACCCCCCAAGTGTCAGTGTGTCAATGCTATGGGTCCACAGGTATCATTGTGTTAATGTTATGGATACTAAAGTGTCAGTGTGTCATTGTTCTGAGACCTTCTAGTGTCAGTGCGTCATTGTTCTGGGCCCACAAGTGTCCATGTGTCATTGTTCTGAGACCTTCTAGTGTCAGTGCGTCATTGTTCTGGGCCCACAAGTATCTGTGTGTCATTGCATTGGGTCCCTAAGTGCCATTATGTAATTGCTCTTGGACCTGCAATGGTCAGTGTGTCATTGTTCTGTGACCAACCCCCCCCCCTAGTGTCAATGTGTCATTGCTCTGGGTCCACAGGTATCATTGTGTAAATGTTATGGATACTTAAGTGTCAATGTGTCATTGTTCTGGGACCTCAAAATCTCAGTGCGTCATTGTTCTAGGACCATCACGTGTCAGTGCATTATTGTTCTGAGACCTTCTAGTATCAGTGCGTCATTGTTCTGAGACCTTCTAGTGTCAGTGCGTCATTGTTCTGAGTCCCTAAATGTCATTATGTCATTGCTCTGGGACCTCCAAATGTCAGTGTGTCTTTCCTCTCAGCCCATAAATGTCAGTTCATCATTGTTCTGGACCCCCCAAGTGTCAGTGTGTTATTGTTCTGGACCCCCCAAGTGTCAGTGTGTTATTGTTCTGGACCCTCCAAGTGTCAGTGTGTTATTTTTCTGGCCCCCCCAAGGGAGAGTGTGTCCCTATTCTGGCCCCCCAAAGCATTAGTATGTAATTGTTGTGCGTCCCTAAGTATTTTAAAGCACTGGGAACCTTAATATCAGCTTGATTTAGGACCCTAAGTGCCAGTACAATATGTTTTTGGATCTCCATTTGTTGGTGTGTCTTTCATCTAGGTCCCCAAGTGTCAATGTGTTGCTTTTGTGGGACCTCAGGCGTCCCAACCACTTGCTAAGTGCAAGTAGGTTACCACAAGCATGAGCGTTGATTTGTCTTTGATTTGGAACTCCATGGGGTTGATTTACTGAAGTTTAATAGGCTGTTAACTTTGCTAGGAAATTTTAACTTAGCTTAGTGAATGTTGTGAAAATTCTCTTGGCAAATAATACCCAATCACGTGCAAGGAATGGGCAAGGAAGGACAATACTCCTCAGAATAAAGCAATTGGGTGAATAAGACAAATAACTCCAACTTGCCTCATCGGGATCTTAGACATTAGCTCAGGACACACACTTTCACACAGTCATATGAGGACAAAACACAATTATACCTAAATTACAGAAGAGAAACCAGAGACCGAAAGCCCTACAAAATCATCTCAGCAGGAAAAAAAAAAATCTGGAAACGGCACTATAATTCAGCCGGGTTATTGAGATTACATTAATATCGGGGTAATATACTTTGCAGGCCTCCGGGGAAACACAAAATGGCCTAAAACATACTCAAGTTCCACCCTGCTATCACAACAAAAAAAGAGCGTGAACACATTGCCCCTCTTAAGAGACCGAATTCTGGAAGAGTAGAAAAGAAAGTGTTATGTTTACGCCGTGAAATGTATCGTGTCGGAATTGGAAGAGACATTGGCAATTGAGAACAAATAGTGTTAAATCCATTAGTGAGCACACATGTTGTGTGCAAAATAATACAAAGTTAACAGCTAGCGGGGAGCGAGCGTGAGGGGATTGTAAATTTGATCCTTCTTCTCTTACAGCTCCTTCCATCATATTTTGCCAGATGCTAAAATTTGGCACCAAGAGCAACTTTTACTTAAATGTATTTAGCAGTTTATTCATTAGCAGGCTTAGAGAAATTTCATTTAAAAAAAAAAAAAAATCATTTTCTAAATCACAATTTCCTGCCTTGGTGCGCTCCGAGGATATCTGGGAAACTTTACGGAAGTATTTTGAAGGCCGTATGAAGAACTCGGCAGAAGTCAGCATGTGATCGCAGTATACGCCTTGTTAGACAGAGATAATCACTACTTTGCTTGCAGTTGTCTTCAGCTTTGGAAAGAAGGACTTGTCAACCCCCGAGATTAACACCAATCACGTGTACCAAAAATCCACGTGAAGAATTTTGATGAGCGCCATGAAGAAGAATGCAAACCGGGTCTTGAGCCAACCTTCGAATGGACAAAAAAACAACAACTTTTCAAGCAATTACATTTATAAAAGACCATGTCTTGGCACTGCCATCGGCAGTGATTTCAGCCAGGAGTGTGGAATTGTTCAAGAAACTCTTGGATGATTTCCTGAGGGACCGTAATATACAGGGGTACAAGTACTCCTAAGAATGAGATGATGCGCGGACCTATATGGGTTGGACTTGATGGACTTATGTCTTTATTCAACCCCAAATACTATGTACCTATGTAAATGTCTGTAGTTTTTTACATTGTTCCATAAAGCAGACAATGCTTCTATCTGTGTTGTCCCTGTGGTCTGCTAGTCATGGATAGTGTGAGGACTCACTTGTTACCTCTCGCAGGGTCTCGCGCCGTCGGGTGGTCTCCTTGTGCAGTGCCGAGCCCAACGGCGGCTGTGTGTGGTGCCCGCTTGTTCCATCGTCCAGAGCCGTAGAGGAAGAGGCACGCACGAGCACCGGACCGCCTCTTAAATGGACAGTGCACGCCCCTCCAAGGAAGTGGTCCGCCCCCGGAAATGACATCATCTCATTGACAACAGGTATATAAGCAGGAAAGGTGAGTCATTCTGTGCTTGGTTATTGTTAAGCTTGTTTTTAGAGTGCCTGTCGTTATACCTGTTTCTGATTCCTATTACCGACCCCTGGCCTGTTCCGTGACCCTGATACTTTGCTGCCTGCCCCGACCTCTGCTACGTTCAACGACTACGATTCCGGATTGTGATTTTGCTACCGTGCTCTTGGACTGCCCCTGTACTGGCTACCACTACGCAGGAGATTGTGCGTTATCCAAGTCCACTTGAGTAGAGGTGCCAATCGTACTGGCAAGTCCTCCGCGTCAGGGCTCCTACCATCACCGACCTGATAGATAGGGAGATTGCACATAGCAGGAACACAGTGAAAAATTAATAACTGGAGGTTGAAGGTCCAAGCAGACAGTACTAGGACTGGCTTTAAAATTGAGGGTCCAAGCAGACAAGGAAAAGACTGGCCTGCAGGTTGAAGGCCCAAGAGGCAGGAAAGGGATTAGTGTGGGGGTTAAGTGCCTGGGCAGGCAGGACATGGACTGGTGCACATGTCCAGGCAGAGGGCAAGCAGAAGTCATACCAAGCAAGGAAAATAATTGGTAGGAAGAAGAGTTGTACATTGGGCACGAGAAGGCTGGCAGCAAACAAGTCAAGATCCAGGAGATAAGCTAAGTCATTACCAGGACATAATGGGAACAGAAGACAAGCTGTTGTTACCAAGAGTTATCTGGGATCAGGAACATACAGAAAGATTTTGGAGAGAAATTTGCTTCGACTTCCTGTTGTGACTTCTTGAATAAAACATTTAACTCTGCCATGTATCGATGTTCAGTATAGTAGAAGGTCATATAGACTATAAATTAGCACACTACACATGTGATTTTATAAATCATCTAACGACTTGCCCCTGCTAGAGCAAACTATAGAAGGTTGTGGAGGTCCACCAGGTTAGTGTGCCATCTGGGGAGACGGTAAGGCCGAGGCGGAGGTTCTGTCAGCTGACAGCCAAGAAATGATCACTTTCCCTACAGCTGGGGCCAAAAGAGAATAAATAGTTCAATCTCACACACGTTGGACTGGATGGACCTGTGTCTTGTTTCCAACCATGAAGTAAGTAGTAAGTCCCTCTGCACTCCTCACAGCGCTCCCGGCCCAAGTACTTGTAGTGGTGCTCGCAGTGACAGTCACGGGTGGCACCGTGGAACAAACAGTGGAAAGCAGAAATCACCAGCACTCAGTAAGTATCTTTGATGTCCATTTAATCGGACCAATCGTCAATTTAAAAAAAAAATAATAAGTGTTTATTAAGGGTTTTAACACAATTAACATGAAAGACATGTAAACATGGAGATCAATGTAATACAGAGTCACGTAAATACACTCCATCGCGAGAGATAGGCATATGCATGTATATAGATACATTCAGCTCATAGAACACGGGGATACACGGATTGAATCAAGTATTGTATGTTAGGTGTCATATTTCAGTAACAGCTATGTATGTCTCAGTCAGGAGACCTTTAAGACTGGGTAGCATGATCGCATTGTCTCCCATCCAACCAGACAACATTAAGGAAAGAGGACAAGGAACGAAGCACATAAAAATCACAGGACGAAGGGGACAAAACATTTTGGTGGGGGGGTGCTTGCCAGATAGAGAGGCAAGTCGGGGCGGGAAACATTTAGGGAAAGACGTCTAGTGGGGAGGGCAGAGGGGGAGGAGAGGAGGGGTTTCCACCGGACCCATTGGCGCAATTATCTCCTGGGGTGGCGTACTAAGACATAATAAATGCAATGCACTAGTCAATAGTCCATCAGGGGGCCACTGGTCATATTACAGGGCTCTAAATGCTGCTGAATCCATATATAAAATCCAAGGGGTCCACAAGATTGCGCATTGAGATTGACGCTCATGTAGAGAGGCCGTCAGCTCTTCAAAGTGCATGATCAAACCCACTTCGGCAATCCACTCCTGCAAGGTCGGGGCGACCACCGTATTCCAATGGCGTGGTATCACGTTCCGGGCCGCAGCCAGGAAGAAGATCCTTCTTAACGGAGGCTATGGAGCCAGGTAGAACAGAGAGGAGAGCACCAATCGTCAATTTTCATGTACAAAATAGAGACGTTTCGGGACCGCACAGGATCCCTTCATCAGTGCGGAAATGTAACAAACTTTGTTACATTGTCACACTTAAATGGACATCAAAGATATTTACTGAGTGCTGGTGATTCTTGTTTCCAACAATATCTGCTGTGTAATCATTTAATAAAACCTAATAATAAAGGTTTTCATAGGAAGTATTGTGAGCGATTTCTCCACTCGATTCCACCGTTTCATCAAAGGTGAAATAAAAAAAAACCAAAACTGGAACCTCTGCAGGCTTACGAAGATTTCATTAGACATGTGCGATTCGTTTCGTTACGAAACGAAATTCGTACGAATTTTCCTGAAATTCGTAGATTCGGAAGCATCCGAAATCCGAATTGCAGTTTCCGAATTATATCCGAAATACGAAATTCCGTTAACGAATTTCGGATCCGAATTTCTTTGAAACAGGAACTAATATTACCCCTGTAAATGAGGTTGAACAACATGACAAGATTTTTTTTTAATCCGAAATACGGATCGGCTGCTGCTGAGAGTTGCATTACAATACACAGGCAGGAAATACGAAATTCCGTTGACGTATTTTCGTTCCGTTACGAACATTCGTTATATTGAAGTTAAGAAGCAAAGTACATTTATACTGGAGTTCATGGTAGTTTTTTTTTAAGTCCGAAATAAGAAATTCGGATCCGGAATTCGTATTTCGGATAAAAAAACAACTACCACATCGACTCCAATATTAACAAAGGTATTTTTGCTTTTTAACTTCATCATAACGAATGTTCGTAAAGTTACGAAAATGTGCCGAAACTAACGAAAATTCGTATTTCGTACGAATCCGAATTGAGTTTCGGAAACGAATTACGAAATACGAAATAACGGATATTACGAAACGGAACGAAACGGAACACATTTTTTGACGGCGCACAAGTCTAGATTTCATTCCCATTGTTTGTAGGACAAAACAATCCGCTTTTGCCATTGTAGAGAGGGTGGAATTGGTTATTTCCTGGAGAGAATTTGGAGACGTAATTCCCCTCAAGGTGACAATGATTTCTGCATGTGACTTCAGTTCTTTGTCTGCTTTTCCCCATTCTTTACACTGAGATCACAACAGGAGGAAGACATATGAGTAGACAATGATAAAATCACATAATAAATATATAACGAGGTGGGGGGACATTAGAGTGTAAGCTCCTCTGTACAGAGACTGATGTGACTGGCTCAGTGTCCTCTGTACAGCACTGCGGTATATGTTAGAGCTATATAAATGTATAATAATAATAATAGAGTGTGATTTTGGGAGGACATTAGAGTGCAAGCTCCTCTGGTACAGAGACTGATGGGACCGGCTCAATGTTTTATCTACAGCACTGTAGTATATGCAGTGGTGTATTCCGGTTTGGGGCTGCCCTAGGCAATACCAAACTAGGGCACCCCCCACACTAAATCTGCAGGATCTCAGGGGGGCTGTGCATGATGCCTTGGACCCCACAGTGCCCACCACAGATCCTGCAAAGCCCCCCTGAGACCCTGCAGACCTGTGTAGGATGTGTGGTGGGCTCTGCCCACCATAGAGCCCACAGAGCCCACCACAGATCCTGCACAGCCCACCTGAGGCTCTCAGGTGGGCTGTGCAGAATCCATTCTGGGCTCTGCAGGGTCCCTTTAGCAGCAGTGCGATCCTCTTACCTGCTGCTTGGTCCCCGGACTCCTCCACCGCTGTACTGGTGCTGCAGGCCACTGCCTCCTCCACAGCCCGATGGCTCTTCGGTGACCCGAATTCCTACAGCGCGACGGCACCCTGGCCCCGCCCCTTCCTGATCCAACGTTGTCCTGACATCGCCCCACCCCCTCCTGCTGCTCCGCCTCCTCGGCCCCTTCAGCCTCCTCACCGCCTCCTCTGCCTCCTATCGCCTCCTCGCTGACTCCTCTGTGTCTTTTGACTCCTCCTAAGGCTGCCTAACTGTTTGCGGCCTCCCTCCCTGAAAAATGCTTTGTTTGCCTTGCGGCAGAGCTATATAAATGTATAATAATAGTGTGTGACTGTGGGGGGACATTAGAGTGTAAGCTCCTCTGTACAGAGACTGATGTGACTGTGGGGGAGGGGACATTAGAGTGTAAGCTCCTCTGTACAGAGACTGATGTGACTGTGGGGGAGGGGACATTAGAGTGTAAGCTCCTCTGTACAGAGACTGATGTGACTGTGGGGGAGGGGACATTAGAGTGTAAGCTCCTCTGTACAGAGACTGATGTGACTGTGGGGGAGGGGACATTAGAGTGTAAGCTCCTCTGTACAGAGACTGATGTGACTGTGGGGGAGGGGACATTAGAGTGTAAGCTCCTCTGTACAGAGACTGATGTGACTGTGGGGGAGGGGACATTAGAGTGTAAGCTCCTCTGTACAGAGACTGATGTGACTGTGGGGGAGGGGACATTAGAGTGTAAGCTCCTCTGTACAGAGACTGATGTGACTGTGGGGGAGGGGACATTAGAGTGTAAGCTCCTCTGTACAGAGACTGATGTGACTGTGGGGGAGGGGACATTAGAGTGTAAGCTCCTCTGTACAGAGACTGATGTGACTGTGGGGGAGGGGACATTAGAGTGTAAGCTCCTCTGTACAGAGACTGATGTGACTGTGGGGGAGGGGACATTAGAGTGTAAGCTCCTCTGTACAGAGACTGATGTGACTGTGGGGGAGGGGACATTAGAGTGTAAGCTCCTCTGTACAGAGACTGATGTGACTGTGGGGGAGGGGACATTAGAGTGTAAGCTCCTCTGTACAGAGACTGATGTGACTGTGGGGGAGGGGACATTAGAGTGTAAGCTCCTCTGTACAGAGACTGATGTGACTGTGGGGGAGGGGACATTAGAGTGTAAGCTCCTCTGTACAGAGACTGATGTGACTGTGGGGGAGGGGACATTAGAGTGTAAGCTCCTCTGTACAGAGACTGATGTGACTGTGGGGGAGGGGACATTAGAGTGTAAGCTCCTCTGTACAGAGACTGATGTGACTGTGGGGGAGGGGACATTAGAGTGTAAGCTCCTCTGTACAGAGACTGATGTGACTGTGGGGGAGGGGACATTAGAGTGTAAGCTCCTCTGTACAGAGACTGATGTGACTGTGGGGGAGGGGACATTAGAGTGTAAGCTCCTCTGTACAGAGACTGATGTGACTGTGGGGGAGGGGACATTAGAGTGTAAGCTCCTCTGTACAGAGACTGATGTGACTGTGGGGGAGGGGACATTAGAGTGTAAGCTCCTCTGTACAGAGACTGATGTGACTGTGGGGGAGGGGACATTAGAGTGTAAGCTCCTCTGTACAGAGACTGATGTGACTGTGGGGGAGGGGACATTAGAGTGTAAGCTCCTCTGTACAGAGACTGATGTGACTGTGGGGGAGGGGACATTAGAGTGTAAGCTCCTCTGTACAGAGACTGATGTGACTGTGGGGGAGGGGACATTAGAGTGTAAGCTCCTCTGTACAGAGACTGATGTGACTGTGGGGGAGGGGACATTAGAGTGTAAGCTCCTCTGTACAGAGACTGATGTGACTGTGGGGGAGGGGACATTAGAGTGTAAGCTCCTCTGTACAGAGACTGATGTGACTGTGGGGGGGCATTAGAGTGTAAGCTCCTCTGTACAGCAGAGGAGCTTACACAACATAATTGTGAATTATTACCTTTATATATTAATAAGAAGAATGAATTTCCTGAAGGGTAGTTGCAGGGAAGGATTTGGTCTCTGGGCATTGATCAGAGATGTCCTCGGCTCTCTGCGCTCGTCGGTTCTGCGCGGCATCGCTCTATTTTGTGAAGTGTAAATACTGAGGGGAGTCACTGCTACATTATTAAACTGCAGTCAGGTTAATGGTCTCTCAGCTTATATAATTCTGACTTCAAGAAGAGCCAGGCCTCCGCTCCGCAAGGTGATTGGGTGACGGGGAAATATGTTCACCTAATCAGCCGTATAGGGTTGCACTCGAGTCGTCAATATTATGTTTCCGAGTCCCAGCCAAGTGCTGTGTGAATGGCCCGTCTGTTCGGACGCGGGGGGCTCTGCGGCTGGTCCGCGACAAAACTCGCACTCTGCATGAATGGCGGGGCTTGTGCTGCAAAGTTGTCTTTGGTGGGGACGTTAACATTCGCTCTCCGCATTCCTCGAGCATTCACAGGGAATGGCAAGTCACACTGGCTGGATTCTAAGAAAGGGGCGGCTTGTTCTCTCCTAAAGGAAAGCTCCTGAATCCTACATGGGCACGTTACACGTTACACGTTACACGTTACACGGATCCTTTTCCCTAATAGAATTCCTTGTTCAAAGATGAATCTGAAACCAGAAATTTATGAATGTATCGGACGCAGAGGTAAAACATTAACATAGCAGAGTCTGTACCGGTCTCCTGGTCAGTCCATCTGCATCTTAAAGCAGTTAAAGTCGAACTACAGCCGTGCCTTCAGTCTTCTATCTGACCTCCATCCTTCCCTTCAGTCTTCTATCTGACCTCTGTCCTCCCCTTCAGTCTTCTATCTGACCTCCGTCCTCCCCTTCAGTCTTCTATCTGACCTCCGTCCTTCCCTTCAGTCTTCTATCTGACCTCCGTCCTCCCCTTCAGTCTTCCTTCAGTCTTCTATCTGACCTCCGTCCTTCTCTTCAGTCTTCTATCTGACCTTCGTCCTCCCCTTCAGTCTTGCACAGTTGTACTGACTCCTCTCTTGGACTGAAATTGCTTCCTCTGATCTCGCTGCACACTGAGAACTTCTCACAATGTGCATTAGAAGCTGCAGCAAGTAAGAAGCTCACAGTGTGCAGTGAAAACAGAGGAAGGAACTTCAGTCCAGGAGAGGAGTCAGTACAAATGTGCATGACCGAAGGGGAGGACGCAGGTCAGATAGAAGACTGAAGGGAAGGACGGAGGTCAGATAGAAGACTGAAGGGAAGGACAGAGGTCAGATAGAAGACTGAAGGCAAGGTCGGAGTTCAGAAGTTCTAGCACACATCTTCCTCAGCTGACAACACTCCTTTATGGATACAGTACATTGAGTGAGTGTTGTCACCTGAAGACAGGAAGTATGTTTCTGGTAGGATCTCCAGGTGAAGATAAAAGGGAGAAGCAGCAAAAAAGAAAACTAGTGGAGCCACCACATCAATTGGAAGGTATGGTGGGGTTAGGGAGGGGGGCGGGGGGGGTGCAGACACATTTAAGGACTGGTAAGCTGACATTTGTTATTCTTGCGCTTAGATACACTTGAGACATAACACCTGAATACTTTTCTTTTCGTCACTGTAAGAGATTGGTCTTGTGTGTTTTCGGGTTTCACTGCAAAACATGAAAACCATTGTCTACAGATGAGTGTCATGTGAGGAGTTGAATTCTGGAGCCAAGCCGTTGATCAGAGCGATCTCGCAATTTGTTCCGCTAAACTTCCCACAGCTTTCGGCCTATCAAAGCGTCTCCATTGTTCCAGCCGACGGATGACCCAGCCTTGCCCGCAGATATCAGAGCAATAAATACTTTTCTGGAGGACAGTTCTGATTGTCTACTCTGTTGTGTCACATGACAGGACACATGACTAATGACTAATGAATCTCCTTCCAGTCCATCTCCAGTCAGGTGGAGTCATTGTTGGAGGAAGATGGTTCCTCCGATTAGGTGAGGCTCACCTCCACACACATCCATTATCCTGGACTCACTAGACCAGCTCTGGGAAGATGACCGGGCCACCTATTTCCCCCCCCTCTTCCTGGATGACATCAGACCCCGGGACCAGTTCGTACCATGTTGGCCGCGTCAAAACAAAAGCAGATTTGTTGCGTTCTGCATCGCTATCTCCTCTGCATGTCCGCTGGGGTGGAAATTCTCTTTGAGATAATTAAAATTCTAATCTGTGTAAGAAACCTGCTCCTAAATACATCTCAGCGGAGCCTACAAATCACTGGGGAGATACGTCTTCTCAATCAGTCATGCGTGTGCTCATTACATTCTTGGTTATCAGATGATTTTTGAAGGCCAGCTCCAGGCTAAACTTTATTTCTTTGGTTTTGGATAGAGCAGGAAAAAAAATGTGTTATAGAAACACAAAACAGACGCATGGGACGGTGCAGATAAAAACACAATGTATTAAATAAAAGATACAGTGGTACATCGGTTCACGAACTTACTTGGTTCCACGATTCTGGTCGCGAACCGAATTGGTTGTGAACCGAATCCCATTTTCCTATAGGGTTCAATGTAAATCAGGTTAATCCGTTCTGACCCCTATGAACGTGGTCGCGAACCGATTTCTGGTTGTGAACGAATCACATTTTCCCATAGGGTTCAATATAAATCAGGTTAATCCTTTCTGAACCATATGACAAAAAGAGAAATGTATCCACAACTTTCTTTTTACCACCATTCTTGCTCTGCACATTCTTGTCACCTTCATTAATGCTCTGCACATTCTTGTCACCTTCATTAATGCTCTGCACATTCTTGTCGCCTTCATTAAAGTTCTGCACATTCTTGTCACCTTCATTAATGCTCTGCACATTCTTCTCACCTTCATTAATGCTCTGCACATTCTTCTCACCTTCATTAATGCTCTGCGCTTTCTTTTTCCCACCATGCTTGCTCTGCACTGGATTGAATACAGTAATACTGTACAGTACTGTGCTACAAAGCACACAAAAAAGCTTCACAGTATGTGTCCACAGCCCTGTCTGCGACCGCAATCTAGAGTACGGGAAGCCACGACCATGTTTTAGAGTGTGGAAGATGGCCGCGGTCGTGTTCGTCACCCGAGGCAGAGTTCGTGAACGGAGGCAACATTTTGACGAACTTCCTGGTCGCGAACAGAGGTACCACTGTAGTAAAGTGCACTTATTATAAAGGGATTTGATCCGGTCATATCACCGGGAAGAACCTTCATTGGGAAACCAGGTCACACCAACAGTTCCTGAAGACACTCTTGCCAGGAAGCCGGCAGAAGGAGAGATGTGAGCAAGGATGGAAACTCATGACAAAAGCTCTGGTTGGCTCAGGGGCAGCAGGAGGTGGTGGAATACCGAAGCAAGATAATTTGTTACCTCTGACCCGCTTAGGTTTTCACAACCTTATGTGGTGTGAATTCTGGGACTGCGTTGTCACTCACCAACAGCCCCGCTCTGTTTACCGGCCATGTTTTCAGGCATGCCTCACTCTGGTTTACTGACAAGCTATCACGTACCTGACTGGAGACTCAGCTGAGAAGGGGGCTGCCCGTCCACCTCTCATCCCACACCTCTGAAAGTATAGTGACAGGGGATGTAAGGACAGAGTGGAGGACAGGTGCTGGTGCTGGTGGCTGGCCGGTTCTTGAGGAGGCGCTTGAGTGCGTCGGACCAGCTTGTGAATCGGCAGGACCGGGATGACACAGTGACCTCTTGAAACCTGAGCAGGCAACGGGTGTGAGGCCAAGGAAGCACTGGCTGGATGTCGTTGCTCAGGGTGCTGATGGAGCGATCCACCAAATGGCAGACCTGGAGGGAAGTCAGGTTCAAGCCGAGGTCATAATCAGGGAGCCGAATCTTGAGGTGCCAAAGCACTGATCAGGAGCAGGGTCAGGAGATGTAAGCCAGGGTCATACCCAGGAGATCAGAGAGCAGAGGTACCGAATCCGGAGGAGAAGGCGGAGTCAATTGGTCACAAGCTGGGTTCATACACAGGAAGTCAGGATACTGGAACAGAGTACAGGGTACACAGGGACTAACTGAAGATCACTCAGCAACATGGTCATGGCTTCATGTCTGGTTATATATGATAGTGTGCATGCTAATGAGCATGGACCTGTACGCTAATAAGTGCACTTACGTTTTAGCAATGGATTGCGTGCTTGTGTGCTTGCTTGTTTTTGGGCAGGAGTCAATCTGCAGCTAAGTCTCTTACACAAGCTCTGTGGCCACCATTACCCAATCCTCCCCGGCCTAAATGTTCCTTGTACCTCATCCATTCTCCATGGTGAAGGGGCATAGCCCCCAGAACATGTAAGTGAATGTACATGCTAGTCCAGGATAATAAGTTCCGTCCCTTATTCACATTAGCTTTTGGAGACATTTTTGTGGTGCCCTGATCCATTGTTCCTGCAGCACCCACTTCAAAAATAAAAGGATAAAGGTCTGGTATGGATGTTGAGAGAAACCCCAGCCGCTATTTTTACAAACAGAACAAAGTGGTCGGGAATGTCATTCAGCAACAATTTAAATTGCGATTTATTTCTTCTTGTTGCTGTAGTGCATTGCGTGTAATGTATGTGCACCACTTCACTGATGGGTTTTAAGAAACCCCCCAAGCAGGTTATTTAAAGGCAGTGTGTATTTTTAATTTTGCCCTTTAAGGCCTTATTAGAAAAAAACTGCTGAACTGTATTTTTCCCTTTTTTTCCCCCTGGCAGTGCCCAGTCCCTTATGTACTTTGATAGTCCCTTGCCTTAGCCTTCAAAATGGAAATAATTAATTATCAAGCTTTACCTCTCATTGACTTCAATAGGGTTCCCATTAAAGTTCCCAATTTGCTCATTTTTGACCGTCTTGAATGAGCCCACAAATTGAACCCAAGCAGATTTGTCCAACTCTACTTTCATGAAGTCTTCTTACACCCGTTCTGATGAAGTGGTCGCGTTGATGGTGTAGTCTACTCTTCGACCATTAAAGGAGAACTATGAGGTGAGTGATTTTCACTCATCCTCATAGTTCTAGCCGACGTGCGACAATGAAACTGTCTGTAACGGATCCCGGCCATCTGCGCATGCGCAACCTGCACGTTCCCGCACTGCTCGGGAACGCGCCATCCTGCGCATTCGCAGAAGCGGTAGATTACCAGCGGGAAAACGCGCCATAGCCGCGCACAGGAAGTGACATCACTGGCCCTATATAAACCCAGCAGCAGTACCACCATGTTGCTGGTTTATTGCCAGCTAATCCTTGTTCCTGTGTTTGAGATATTTTGCTTGATCCTTGTGACCTGGACTTCCTCGACGAACCTTGAATTCTGCCTGCCTTGACCTCCGGACTGTTATTTGACCATTCTTCAGCCTCACCCCTTTTGTACTGGAATTGCCCGCTTGGAACCTGACCTCGGCTCATCTCATAGGATTGCGGCTTGCACAGTGCTCAACACCACTGGCACTCCTGCCACTTGTTGTCCCGCTGGGCTCTGTTCCCATCATCAGAGTCTCCCAGGACACAAGGTGCGAGGGAAGCCTCCTCTCACATCCGGTCTCCCAGAAGGTACGTAACACTGTCACATGTCGGCTCAAAAGATCGGGAAGTGAGCGAACACATAGCGTCGCTCGCTCACTTCTCGATCTATCCCTGCAGAGAGCCGTGACTGTCACTCACGGCTCCCTGCAGGGATTTCCCCCCATCCCTCTCAGATCCTCCAGCGCTGACTGGCGGAACGGACTGGGTGGGTACAGCTGTCTCTGCCTCTAGATAGGCAGAGTCAACTGTCACTCACGCAGCTGGGTGGTTCTCGGCAGTGATGTCTGGATCTGTCCCGGCTGCCGCGTCGCGAGCTGTAGCTCCCTATATACTGAGCCTTGGGTGATAGGAGGAGGCTAGTTTATGTCCTCCCGTGACCCTGAGGAGAACTATGGGGAAAAGCCTCAACCCCATAGTTCTCCTTTAAAGAGAACCCTTGAAAGTTTCTTCTTTATTATGGGTGCCTCTTCTGACCTCACACTTGTTTTTTCCCCCAAAATATTACCAATGGCAATTCAAATAATGCACAGTATATGTTCACCTGGAACTCCCTGACGAGCATCAAGCGCGACCACCATTTTCTGCATGGGGACAGACATATCCCACACATGCACTTCAATAGGTTGCCTGGCCCCCGGACGGGTTTCTCACAGATGTGAGTGTATACCATAATCTTACCGATGCTCATACTCTATGATATCAGTTACTGCACTTGGATGGATCTCCCCCGTGACCTTTTATCCAATTCTTTTTCCCGTCTCCTGATTATTTGGAATATTTCTCCTTTTCTGAATCTCCTTCCCCCCCCTTTCTGAGAAGAAGCGGCCCGAGCCCATCAGACATCAGGAATTGTGGAAAAAGATTTTGCCTTTTTAACCTAATCAGGTCATCTTAGATGAATTTGTTACATGAGTAACCAGAGGAAGAAAGAAAAGCAGGAAAAAGTCTCCAGCCAGCACGACTGCCATATTCCGGACGGACAGCGAGGAAAACAAAGATCCGTCAGTTGTCACGCTGTTTGAAATTGAAACAAAGACGCTAAAAACTCAAAACTTATTAAAGTTCTGGGTTTACAAGGAGGTCAAGTGAGCTGAGCAGGCGAGATTTAGTGTGACTGCGGGTGAGAAGTATGGACCATAGATGGAAACCTGAACCCGTTCCATATACAGCTCCATCATTTCCCCTCCCCCTCCGTCTGCGATTGTTATTTGTATACAACTAAATCTGGTTATCTTTTATCTATTGCATTATCTGTGTTACCCGTACTTATAATAGCAATTACTTTGTACAACGCCACAGGAAATGATGGCGCTACATAAATCCAGGATGTTTAGAGGCCATTGAATGACAAAGGATGCTCAGGGGTCACCAGATGGCACAGGATGCTCAGGGGTCACCAGTTGGCACAGGATGCTCAGGGGTCACCAGATGGCACAGGATGCTCAGGGGTCACCAGTTGGCACAGGATGCTCAGGGGTCACCAGTTGGTACAGGATGCTCAGGGGTCGCCGAATGGCACAGGGTGCTCAAGGGTCACTGGGTGGCACAGGAAGCTCAGGGGTCACCTGGATGGCACAGGATGCTCAGTGGTCACTGGATGGCACAGGATGCTCAGTGGTCGCCGAATGGCACAGGATGCTCAAGGGTCACTGGGTGGCACAGGATGCTCAGGGGTCACTGGGTGGCACAGGATGCTCAGGGGTCACTGGATGGCACAGGATGATCAGTGGTTACTGGGTGGCACAGGGTGCTCAGTGGTCACTGGATGGCACAGGATGCTCAGGGGTCACAGGATGCTCAGGGGTCACTGGATGGCACAGGTTGCTCAGGGGTCACAGGATGATTTTGGATTGCTCGCAGTCGCTGGGTAATCAAAAAATGGAAAGCTGGAATGGAGGACATAGAAGGAACAAGGGTTCAGGTAAGTACTGTAGCAGGAGGGGGCTTGGTAGAAGCATAGTGATGTGCTGCTCCAACACTGAGCCCTGCGGCACCTGACAATTTAGAACTGTCTTCTGATTGGCTGCTGTGCCAGTGATTCAGGTAATACCCAGAAGTGTTAGCGCGATGCGGAGTGTTCTTCATCATTGCGGTGCTCTATATAAACAAACCTTATAACAGTATTAAGCCGGGATTCTATATATTTATTTTGGCTGCAGCGTCTGTTTAATAAACTTCATCTTTTCTGCGATCTGTATCTCTTCATAAATCAGCGCTGAGAGCGAGGAGGTACTGAGGAGCCGCCGAGGGAGGCTGGATGCCTTCTCACACCCCAATGACCATCTGGACAGGCAGGTGACACCTGACCCCGTTCTGTGGGTCAGTCTGGTAGAAAACCTGAGCACCCGGCAGCCTCGCCCTTGGCATCAAATCAAAGGGAATGGCAGAGATGGACGGCGGGTGGTGGAGACATTGACTATTCATTCCTAAACGAGAGGAGTGCCAAGGATCTCTATCATCTCTCTGCTCCGCTGGAGCTCATCATCATCATCATCATCAGGGTGAACTCGATGGACTTGTGTCTTTTTTCAACCTGAATAACTATGTAACTATCATCACACCACAGATCAGAACCAGCAATGCAATTCTGTTCAGGTGGAATAACTATTTTCTTCTCTTTAAATCTGACCTCCCCTTCACTCTTCTATCTGACCTCTGTCCTTCCCTTCAGTCTTATATCTGACCTCCGTCCTCCCCTTCAGTCTTATATCTTACCTCCGTCCTCCCCTTAAGTCTTATATATGACCTCCGTCCTCCCCTTCAGTCTTATATATGACCTCCGTACTCCCCTTCAGTCTTCTATCTGACCTCCGTCCTTCCCTTCAGTCTTCTATCTGACCTCCGTCCTTCCCTGCAGATACCTCTAAGGTATCTGCAGGGAAACTGCAATAAACGACTATTTTGTTCTCGGGGTTTAGATACATCAACTTCTACATTGTCTCCTTCATCTCCACGTCGCTGTGATATTGCTCTGCATGTGATAGAAACCAATGGGGATCACAGTCAGACGTTTCCCAAAATGCTAATGCCTAGCGACGGGCGCGGTCTGCGAGCGACACCCCCAGCCGGGGAAGGCGCACATTACGTTCACATGTTCCAATTAATCTGGAAATATAAATCCTCGATGAATGTTTTCTTCAAACTTCCTCCAGTGCACAAACAGTTATTTTATTTCCTCATAAATCACAAACAGGGAGAACTCTGCGGCGGCGGCGTCATCAGAATCACCAGGTA
>NW_017307034.1:624782-631263 GCF_000935625.1 Nanorana parkeri
GATTCTTGTACTCGTTACAATCTCAATATTGAGGATTTATTGACTGAATACAAGAACCCCAATCGCCATGATATGATAAGTTCACACTTGGGGAATGTGACTTTCACCAAACATTCACTGGTGCTAAATCTATCACTGTCATTTAAAAACAAAGTCCACCTTTGTACAGATGCTCATAAAAGAAAAACAAAAGTGCATCCAACGCACCAGAACCGATACAAAACGTACATGTAGTATTTTTTTTTTCAAGGCAGCGAGCCACAATGCACGGCAGCATGAAACTTTGCGTTGCGGCCAGGGCCGGATTTCCCACAAGGCCAACCAGTGCCCCAGCCGTGGGGCAACAGGGAGTAGAGGTGCAGCAGGGGTGTGGAATTCCTATCACCCGACGCCCGGGACATGCAGTTCCGGGCGCCGGGCGGGTAGTTGTTTTCTACATTTAGCCCTGCTTTGGGCAAGCAGGGCTAAATGTATGGCGGGGGGAAGCCGCCGCTTCTTCTGTACAAGTGGTCTCGACGATGTCGCAGAGATCACTTGTATGCAGCCTGCAGGTTTGCCATCCTCCATTGGGGTGTAGTGGGGGGGGGTGGTGCATTGAGGAACCTGGTCTTGGGGCAGCAGAGAGAGTAAATCCGTCCCTGGCTGCAGCAAGCCGCAGTGCATGTACACCGGAGGTGCATTGCACTAGTGCGTTTGGGTGTGTGCTTCAGAATGAACGGAGCCACAACGAGAGAATCTGGATGTTGCTAGTTTGGTAACAAAACAGTTAAAAGTTGTTCAAAATGTTGCTGTTGTTTTTGGGCCGCGTCCAGGGCGTAGATACGTCTCTCCCGGCCGCCGCCGCCGCCGTTTGCGTTTTTCTCTGTGCGAAGAGTAGAATTAGAGTTTATTTCCGCAGTAGAAATATCCATCCATCGCGTCTGTCTTTCACACTTCAGTGGCCACTTTCCCCGAACTTTCATTTAGCGGAATATTTATGCCTCCAGTAAATTGCGGGGAGTGCCAAAGCGGGCGGAATTTAGTGGCCGTAACTCATAAACCGACCAGCGATTTTTTTTTTTGGGGGGGGGGGGGATTTCCTTTCCGCAAAGCCTGCGTCAGAGCGTTATGGATGATGGTGCGGGCCGGAACCGGCCGTGGCTGGGGCCTCTGCGACACGTTAGCCGGGCAGGTCGTAAATCTCGGCGGGCGTGATTCATGTGGGTCGTTTCTCTTCCGCTCCACTTGACAAGATTTTTTAATTCTCTTCAGATCATCGCCACAAATTGTTTCATTTCGCAGCGTGCTCGACGATAATACAACGCCGCTAACAGATCACTAATCACCGCACGGGCTCTCAGACCCGTCCTCCTCTTAATTAATGAAATTACTTATTGAACCGGCCCGGGAGGGGATCATTTATACTTTTTAAACTCCGTATATCAGCCAGTAAATGTGATGTAAACTTTTAAAGCTGAACTCCGGCCTTCCCTTCAGTCTTCTATCTGACCTCCGTCCTTCCCTTCAGTCTTCTTTCTGACCTCCGTCCTTCCCTTCAGTCTTCTATCTGACCTCCATCCTTCCCTTCAGTCTTCTATCTGACCTCTGTCCTTCTCTTCAGTCTTCTATCTGACCTCCGTCCTTCCCTTCAGTCTTATATCTGACCTCCGTCCTTCCCTTCACTCTTCTATCTGACCTCCGTCCTTCCCTTCAGTCTTATATGTGACCTCCGTCCTCCCCTTCAGTCTTATATCTGACCTCCGGCCTTCCCTTCAGTCTTCTATCTGACCTCCGTCCTTCCCTTCAGTCTTCTATCTGACCTCCGTCCTTCCCTTCAGTCTTCTTTCTGACCTCCGTCCTTCCCTTCAGTCTTGCACAGTTGTACCGCCTCCTCTTCCTCTGATGTCACTGCACACTGGGAGCTCCTCACAATGTGCATTAGAAGCTGCAGCAAGTCAGATAGAGGCCGCCTCATTTCCTGGCTAGAGGACGTCCAGCATCATCTAGGGTCTGTGAGCCGAGGTGTCATATGAATAGTATTGGGGAGCTCCCGAATGCTGTTGTGTTCAATGACAGGTGAGAATTTCAAATGGGCGGAGCAAGGCCCGTGATGTCACGTCTCGTTCCGCCCATCTGTTTACATTCTGCGCAGAGAAGTCATTTTGCGGCGAGTTTTCGTCACGTTCGGGCGGGTCGTCGTGCGGCGGGACTTTTTTTGATTTTTCTAAAAGTCCTGTTTCTTTATTTACATTGACTTTTAACCCTTTAGTGAATGAGTAGGGGTACAAATACCCCTTACTAATTCACAAGGGGGGGTGGCATCTGGGTGCCCCTTAATTACCCCGATGCAAATAAGCCCCCTGCCCACAGACCCCCACAACCGCTGGGTCAGGGTTGTGGAGAAGAGACCCTTGTCCATTCCTACCAGACTTACAAGGTCTGGTATCAATTGGGGGGGGACCTCACGCTTTTGTTTTCGCTTGTGCAGACTGTAAAACAATTATTTTTTTTCCTTTTGTCCAATGTCACTTTGCTGCAACGAACATTCGTCCAGACTACCGCTAACTAATTTCTTCTGAATCCAAATCCCCGAAAAATGAAATAATGAAATGAAATAAAAGGTGCATCAATGTTTCTTTTTCGATTTGATGCTCGGTGTTCTTTTGCCGGTTTTATTGTTATTTTTCTTTTGCAAAGAAAATAATATAATTTTTTTTTGGTGTGTAAATATCATATTTTCCGTCAGCAGGACGTTTCCCCGGCTCCGAGTGGATGATTGGCCTGGAAAGCCGGCTTCAAGCTCCCTCATCACCTGGTGACGAGGGAACATGTAGCGGCTTCCCGGCCCATCAGGAAGCCGGGCACCGTGTAATGACGGCTTCCTGATTGGCCAGCTTCTCGACCAATCAGGAAGCTGGGTAACACGTCATTACCCGGCGCCTGGCCAGAAAGCCAGCTCCATGCATGGAGAAGGCTTCCCTGCTGATCGGGAAGCTGGGTTGGGAGTCTTTACATGCCACCTGGCTTCCTTAATGGGACTTCCGCTATCGGTATTCGGTTAGGGTTATAGAACCCATGTCAGGACTTTACTGCTGTGTGGGCCTCCATTATAGAGATTTCCCCTCACTTCCTGTGCTGCTGACAACATTTTACCAGACAGGAAGCTCTACAACAGCAACAAAGATAGAAATAAAATGTGTTTCTTTGGTAGAGGAGAGGCTGGAACCCCTGACAGCTTTTTATTTCTCTCTGGATCCCTTTTGCAGTTTTTCCCTCACTTCCTGTCTGGAACCGTTGTCATTAGGACAGGAAATGAGGGGAAATCTCTCTAAAGAAGCTCTAGATAACAGTAAAGTTCAGACATTGGTTGGATCACCTCCTCACTGTAAAACTCAGGGAAGAAAAGTTTTGGCCGGACCTACACTTAAAAGCTGAAGTTTAATCTGCTTATATTTTGCCTTCTTTGGTCCCCCACCAGAGGAAGCAAATTCCAGTCCAGGAGACAGGTGAGAAGCTCCCAGTGTGCAGTGACATCAGAGGAAGAGGAGGCGGTACAACTGTGCAAGACTGAAGGGGAGGACGGAGGTCAGATAGAAGACTGAAGGGGAGGACGGAGGTCAGATAGAAGACTGAAGGGAAGAACGGAGGTCAGATAGAAGGCTGAAGGGAAGGACGGAGGTCAGATAGAAGACTGAAGGGAAGGACGGAGGTCAGATAGAAGACTGGAGGGAAGGACGGAGGTCAGATATAAGACTGAAGGGAAGGACGGAGGTCAGATATAAGACTGAAGGGAAGGACGGAGGTCAGATAGAAGACCGAAAGGAAGGACGGAGGTCAGATAGAAGACTGACGGGAAGGACGGAGGTCAGATAGAAGACTGAAGGGGAGGTCAGTTAGAAGACTGAAGGGGAGGACAGAGGTCAGATAGAAGACTGAAGGGGAGGACGGAGGTCAGATATAAGGAATGATGGCAAACATATTAAAAATTCTAGATGGGACTCATGTTTAGTATAATTATTTGTACACTTATCTCTGTTCCCCCACTCACATATGTTCCGGTGTAAAGTTCGGTTTGGGGGAATCATGTCACCTCGTCCCCATCTAGATATCTATAAAGCTTTGTGTTCTTCAGTGGAGTACGGTGGGCAGGGAAGGGGGGGATCTTATTTTGAAGCAGTCACTCTCTGCATTAGGTTGCTGGGTGCACAGACTCCACGTGCCGCACCTTTCATCGGTTCCAGAGGTTCTCCCGGCAGCCAATCGGCAGCGTTCTCCCTCAATGTGCCGCATTTAGTGGCTGCAGCACCTGCTGCTCCCGAGCACAAAGGGTCACGATGCCATAAAATACTCGTTTTATTCGTTTTGCTCTTTTTTTCAGAATCCTTCTTTTGCTTTTTACGGGCAACGTTAAATAAATTTTCTCTTTTATATAAACAATATCGCGATTATCTAAGTCGTGTTCTTTTTTTTTTATTGCGTGGGCCGTTAATGGGGCCTTTTTGGAAACGATGAATTTAAAAAAAAATAAAAGCAATTGTGAAAAAAATAAAGGGGAGGGGAAAAAAAATGAGGTGAGGTTTAAATTTCCCAGAAGCCGTTTCCATCGCTGCAATTTGCGCTTTTCATCAGGAAAAGAAGAAGAAAAAAAAACGTGACCGCATATTGAAACATTTATAATTAAATAACAAGTGCTAATTGAATGGCTCTCTGCCTGAAAGCCTGCAGTGGAAGTGGAGGAGCCGGAGAGCTTGGCACTTGAAAGGCACTTTTGGCAGGAATGAGATAAAAGGTATTTTCAGCTGCTACAATGACAATGAGCTCTGAGAGGGGCAGCAATCTGCAACTCGTGCGGGGGCTCTCCCCCGCTCCTGACCGCAGACCGCTTATGGACGCCAATGGGAACGCTTTCTATTCAACGCTGGTAATAGCGGTCATTAGAAATTGGATTATTTCATAGATCTCAGAGATGGAAGCAGCGTTACACCATGGCAATGAAGCAAGCGCCGGTAGAGTGGAGTCACACTTTACTTGTCTGTAGGAAGTCACTTTGTATGGAAGGATGGGGGCAGGAAGCCTTTGGTTCCCCAAGATGTCCTTCTAGAATGGGGTTAAAGTCCAATATGTCCCCCTGCACTCCTCACAGCGTCTCCAGCCCGAATCACAATAATGGTACCTGAGGATTACACAGGTGATCAGGCAAGGAGCTATCTAAGGTAGCTCAGCAGGTAGAGCCACCGCCAGCTACAAAAGGGGCCCGGGTTCAGATCCGCTTCCTGACAGAACCATTGGTGAGATGCCCCCCATTCTAATAGCAAATGAACAGGAATCACCAGCACTCAGTGGAAAATATTCAAACAATAAAGTCTATTTAATCGGACGAATCATAATACATGTGTTAAATTGTTGCCCCAATGAAGGGTTCCTGTGTGGCCCCAAAATGCCGGTTACAATTATTGCAACATGTATGATGATTTGTCCGATTAAATGGACTTGATCATTTGAATATCTTCCACTGAGTGCTGGTGATTCCTGTTCATTTGCTTCTAGAATGGGTGGCATCTTGCCAATGGTTCTGTCAGGAACCGGATCTGAACCCCAGGCCCCTTCTGTAGCTGGCGGTGGCTCTACCTGCTGAGCCACCTTGGATAGCTCCTTGCCTGATCGCCTGTGTAATCTTCAGGTAAACCTAGGTTCTGCTGAACTCTGAACTCCTTGCTCCTCCCTTGAACTTCCTATTTAAGCCATGCCTCTGCACTTCCTGTTTGCCAGATTAGTGTGCTCCTGCCAATGTCTTGCTTCCTTCTCCCTCTGTGATACAATCCACTCATACTGCTACCTGTGTACTGACCTTTGGCTGCTGATTCACCGACTACTCTCATCGTCTTCTGCTTCATACCTGATACCTTTGGCTGCTGACCTCGGCTTGTTCGCTGACTACGCTTCTGCCTGCTCCTCCACTACTACTGTGTACCGAACCTTGCCTGTTATACTACGAATTGCCTGCTGCTTCAGCTACTGGACTCTGAGCCTGATCCCAGATCGTGACAGCAACAATCTAACACCACATACATGTGTTACATTGTTGCCCTGATGAAGGGTCCCTGCGTGGCCCAGTAATGTTGGTTACAATTATTGCAACATGTATGATGATTTGTCAGATTAAATGCACTTTAGCGTTTTATTATTTTCCACTGAGTGCTGGTGGTTCCTGTTCATTTGCTTCTAGAATTGGGGGGGTGGGGGTGGGGGGGCATCTCTCCAATGGTGCTCATAGTTGTTCTTTTAAAACAACCACTTTACGGAAGACTTGTTCTTAGTTACAAAGTTCTAAGGCCTTTGTGTTGCCATAAACGAGATTTCGGGTCTCTTCGCTCATTTTTTTCAAAACCCTTATTAAATTTTTAACAAGGCGACTCCTCACAGCTGGCTGATACCGCCACAAAAATCGATCCAAGTTTTTTTTTTTTTTGTGTGTGGCAGAATGTTTGCCATCTTTTTATAA
>NW_017307034.1:631453-648894 GCF_000935625.1 Nanorana parkeri
TTTTTTTTTTTTTTGTGTGTGGCAGAATGTTTGCCATCTTATGATACTTTAATGAATACATACGTTTCCTAGAAAAGAGAAGAAGGCTTCGTCTTGAGGGGTGCAGGAAGGTGACGTCACCCTTTAAGCACTGATAGTAAACACTCCCGAAAGGTTACATTGGATTTTAACACTAAGGCTTTTTCAGTATGTTTGGCATCATGCCTCACTGTGTACAGTTTTCTTAAAGCTTAAAGTGACATGAAACCCTCAGATTTTTTAACATAAAACAATACTGTAATGTGCACCTTACTGTAATCCATGGTTGTTTCCCTTCTCTTTGCTGCTCTTCCTTTTAAATCTGTATCTGTTCTCATGCTCTGCAGAACTTCTGTTTTGCAGCAGACTGCCTTGTCTCAGGAATGGATACATGGTGTCTTTGTATAGGCTTGTAATCTGAGCCAGCACTACAGGAAGAGGCCCTGAGCTGAAAAGGGAAGTTCTCCCCAAGCATGAGAAGACATGAGGATTTAAAAGGAAGAGCAGCAAAGAGAAGGGAAACAACCATGGATTACAGTAAGGCACACATTACAGTATTGGTTTATGTTAAAAAATCTGAGGGTTTAATGTCACTTTATCTGAACTCTGTCTTATGATAATTCAATGAATACAAACATTTCCTAAAGAAGAGAAGAGGGGTGCAGGAAGGTGACGTTACCCTTTAAGCACTGATAGTAAATACCAAAACTCACCCTCCCGAATGGTTAAATTGGATTGTAACGCTAAGTCTTGTTCAGTATGTTTGGCATCATGCCTCACTGTGTACAGTTTTCTTAAAGCTTAACTGAACTCTTTCTTATGATAGTTCAACGAATACAAACATTCCCTGAACTTGGATACAATGTTTTGGCATTAATTGTCTCTGTTTTAAGTGTAGAGTTTTATCAGGGAAAAAAGTCTTTTGTGTTTGTGAAATGGTTGCTAGTATGAAACCGTGTATAAAACTTTGTATCCTTCACCGCTGCCAGGAAACCCGAGATAATGTTTGCTGTGTGTGCGAAGGTGTATTGTTACAGTTTAATAAGCATAGAATCTACTTTGTTACACCTTTAACAATCGCTACATCACAGCATGCAAACAAACAAAACGGTGATTACATTGTTTTTATTCAACACCAGCCCGAAAAAAAAGAGAAAAACATCCTTTTATTGCACATATTCAAATATGCTAAAATCACGCCCACATTTTCCCCATACAGACTATTGCCCTTCCCTTCATATACATAATTGCTCTATTGAATTATATGTAAGCATGTGGCTACTTTAGCAATATAGTTTATAAATTCCAGAAATGGCAATTTATCATTCCAAAGCAAAGTTTACTTTACACATTCACCGCTTTACTGCACAGTATCCAGTTCCAATTTGAGGCTAAAGTGTGTTGACAAAATTTTACTCCAATTTCCTGTTATGGTGCAGGTAGAGTCAGCTCATCAGTCAACAAGATCCTCTCCCTTTTCTCATCAGCATGTCTCTCCTCCAAATCACTCCTCCTTCTAAGGTAAGCTTGGTTCCATATAAGTCAGAGAGCAGTCATGTCACAATAGTTGTACAGTAAATGCCGGATTAAGCAGTCAAGCAGCAATAGGTGTATAGTAAATGCTGTGTCAGGATCCAGATCTGAACCCAGGACCTCTGCTGTGTCTGGCGTTGGCTTTGACCTCCTGAGCCACTCTGAAACCTTGGATAACTCCTTGCCTGCTCTAATGTGTAATCCTCAGGTAAACCTACTTTCTGCTGAACTCTGAACTCCTTGCACCTCCCTTGAACTTCCTATTTTAGCCACGCCTCTGCACTTCCTGTTTGCCAGATTATTGTGCTCCTGCCAATATCTTGCTTCCTGCTCCCTCTGTGCTACAATCTACTCATTCTGCTTCCCGTGCACCGACCTTTGGCTGCTGATTCACCGACTACTCTCATCGTCTTCTGCTTCATACCTGATACCTTTGGCTCCTGACCTCGGCCTGTTCGCTGATTACGCTTCTGCCTGCTCCTATACTACTACCGTCTGCTTGTGTACTCAACTCGGCCTGTTATACCACCAATTTGCCTGCTGCTTCAGCTACTGGACTCCGAGCCTGATCCCAGATCGTGAAATTCTGGATCAAGCAGTCAAGCTGCAATAGGTGTATAGTAAATGCTGGATCAAGCAGTCAAGCAGCAATAGCTGCATAGGTTATTTTGGATCAATGAGTCAAGCTGCAACAGGTGAATAGTAACTGCTGGAATAAGCAGTCAGGCTGTAGTGGCTTTGCAGTAAATGCTGGACTTAGATGTCAAGTCACAAAGGCTGTGCAGTGAGTGCTGTTCAAAACAATCAAGCCGCTGTTATTATGCTGTAAACACTGAGTTCCTAAAATAACTTTGCGACGGTTAAACAAGTGCCCAATACAAGCTCAACTTAAATGGAAATATCAATTTTCTATTTATTTTATTCTGTACAAATTCAGAAACTCGAAAAATTATTGTAAAAAATGAACAGGGTGCATCCATGACATTCAGATGATGCAGAGGACCCAGGTGCCATGACAGGAAGTAAGGGTTATTCTCTGAAAGGGGGCACATACAAAACTAAAACTAACCCCTCATGTACACAAGCCAAAAAAAAAAAAACATTGACTGGATTTTTATTGGACCTGAGCGTCATGGTAAATATGTTACCCAACATAAACAGGTTCAGTGGTGTGATAGGTCCAATGGGCTTAGTCAACACCTAGTCAACTTCTTTTCTCATATTTTTGGGATTTTTCAGCAGAAACCTCTACTTGCCACACCTCCTCTCACTTGGTTTATCACCCACTTGGAAGTTTTTCATGGTCCTGCCCACCTTGAGTTTTCCCTACTCCTCTTGTTATTCACTCCTTGATGTAAATTTAAATTAAAATTCAGCAGGAAAGGTGGAGGTTTCCCTTCATATTTGTGGTAGAGGTAGGGTGGGAGCTTCCCCTCATGTTTGTGGTAGAGGTAGGGTGGGAGCTTCCCCTCATGTTTGTGGTAGAGGTAGGGTGGGAGCTTCCCCTCATGTTTGTGGTAGAGTGAGGGTGGGAGCTTCCCCTCATGTTTGCGGTAGAGGGAGCTTCACTGGATATCTGAATTAGACCCAGGAGCTTCACCTAATGTTCATGGCAAACTCAAGCGCTTCCTCTAATGGCTGCAGCAGACCGAGAAGGTTCCCCTAATGTCCTTGCTAGACCCAGGAGTTTCCCCTAATGTCCTTGTAGACCCAGGAGCTTCCCCGAATGTCCTTGTAGACCCAGGAGCTTCCCCTAATGTCCTTGCAGACCCAGCAGCTTCCTCTATTGTCCTCACTAGACCCAGCAGCTTCCTCTAATGTCCTTGTAGACCCAGAAGCTTCCCCTAATGTCCTTGTAGACCCAGCAGCTTCCTCTAATATCTGCAGTAGACCCAGAAGCTTCCCCTAATGTCCTCGGTAGACCCAGAAGCTTCCCCTAATGTCCTCGCTAGACCCAGAAGCTTCCCCTAATGTCCACAATAGACCCAATAGCTTTCTAAAATGTCTGCAGCAGACCTAGAAACTCAAGTTCAGAGGTCTCATTACAAAGTCTCCAGGCATGACTATTCCCATGGTGAATGATAGCAATGTATTCATACCTGGCCAACCGATCCCCCCCCTCCCCCCTTCCCAGAAAGCAGAAAGCTAATGGAATCATAGAGGACCCCTAGCTACGAGCCTGAAAACAGCTACATTGGGGAACTGCATACAAGTAGTTTATTGGAAGAAATACTATGTAGCTGTCAATACGCACTACTACATAAATTGTCCTGCCGATGTTTTACGATGGTTACAGTTTGCTTAATAATGTATATATCGTAGCCAAAGTTAAATTTATTTCCCTTTTTGTTTCTGCAAGATTAAAGCCAAAATCCTCCACCACATTTATCTAACGGAAAGTCTTTCAGCTGTAAAAGTGTCTTTTCGAGGTTACGATTGTGAGCTCGAGGGGTTTATAAATAATAAACAGATTTCTTAATAGTTTAAACACATCAGCATGTCCAGACCACTGAAAATAAGATCAATGTTTCCTCAGCGTTCTATATGGGGTTGCTGGGAATGGAACCGGGGCCCCCGTCCGCTCTCTCCGCAGCAGACACGGACGCAGTTTGATAGGCTGCCCAACCTCACTTTACAGGCAAGGCTTACTAGACCCCAGGGCAGCCTGTACGAGGTCTAAATTTAAACCAGAACCACGTAGGATTGTGTGATAAGACGCCAAGCAGGGCTGAGGAGATCTTGGCCGCAGCATTAGTTCATGACAACGCCTTTCATGAGTTGCGCCAAAACCAAGCTGGGGGAAATTTGGTCTTTTTAATTTTTTTTAGCTTAGCCGGACGTGAATACGCGATCAACTTTGTGTGGGTAAACTTGATATGAAGGATTTTGGGGAAACCATTGACCAGAAACCTCATAGCTTGTTGTTGTAGGTGTCCTCAGAGGTTCTGGGTGTCAGCTGATGGTGAGAACCGTTCCTCTCTCCTAAAGTGAACCTCCATCTTTGTTTTAAACACACCCCTCCCGCCCGGGGTACATTACACATGTTCAAACAATTTCAGAAAATCTTTTTAGCAGACTCCTACTCGCTGCTGTTCTGGAGATGTCCAAAACTCGCCTATGAGCTGCTGAGTGTTGGGTGGTTATCTATCCAAGAGTCCTGTACATGAAAAGAGAACTGCATGTCAAAAGATACTTTACAGGCTCAAGCTAAATGATCAATCTATTTTTTCGGGGGGTAGTGTGAGGATTTTTTTGCTGTTAAAGGGCAGTGGTCTGTTTTTGAGTAAACCAAAGTATGAGATTCAACCATCATATGGATGACGTTACAGATGAGGACTTCTCACTTTATAGTTGCTTGTGTCTCTAATTTTGTAAGACATTCCCCCATGTCATGGTTTTCCCCAGGGCTGGATTTCCCAAAAGGCCACGAGGCCCGGCCTGGGGGGGGCGGTTTGAAGTCTCCCGATGCCTGGAACATGCAGTTTCGGCCGCCGGGCGGTAATTTATTTTCTACATTTAGCCCTGCTTTGCACAAGCAGGGCTAAATGTAGAACGGGGGAAACCACTTGTTTATTTACAAGTGATCTCGGCGATGTCACCAAGATCACTTGTAATAAGACTGCAGGCTGTCCGTCCTACACCTGCCGCCCCCCCCCTCCCCCCACACCTACCTCTCTCCAGCTCCCGGCTTCGTCCTCCCACCGCCGCTGAGTATCTCTCCTCGCTGGCCGACGACATCTTCAGGATGGAGAGCGGGGAGCAGAGCGGCAGGGTTAAAAGTACCCCTGCCGCTCCATGTACACAAAGACAGGGTAGAGCAGTCTTCTCCTCTCTGCAGCCATTGTTAGAGTGAGTGCATGCTGACAGGAAAGTGGCTGAAAGAGGATAGCAGAGATCAGCAGCACTCCTGGTGTGAAAGGAGGGGGCTCTGATGTGAAAGGGGGTGGAGGCATACCTACAACAAATTGTGCCCCTGGCATTCCGCCCAGCTCCTGGCAAGCAGTGACGTCACTGGCCAAAGCATCCCAGAGATATGGGTGAGGAGATTTGTAAGGGTCATTCACATCTTCCCGCCTGGCTCTTGCAACCTGGGAATCTCTGACCTGCGTCCCATCCGCATACACTTCTCCCCACCCAATGTGGTTACTAAGAGGCGGGCGGGAAGATGTGTATGGCCCTTACATATGTCCCCACCCATATCTGTTACCAACCTAAGATGCTTTGGCTGGTGTCCCACCAGGCCCCTGGCAACCAGTGACATCACTGGTTGCCAGGAGCTGGGTGGGACGCAGACCAGAGTGTCCCTGGTTGCTAAGAGCCGGGTGGGGAGATGTATATGGGAGAGAAAAAATGTCAGGTGTCTCTATGGGATGGCGAACTTCAAGGGGCACCCAGGGCATGTGCCATACCCTGGATTTGCCACTGGGGGAAGGGGTTCCTCATGTAAAGACTTTGATGTGAAAAGGGGGGGCATTGATGTGAATGGGCCTGCAAATGTAAAGGGGGGACTCTGATGTGAAGTTGGAGACTTAATGTGAGGAGGAGAAGCTAATGTAAAGGAGGTAAATCCATAAAAGTCTAGGCCAGACCCCGATCTCGCATAAGATCTTTGCTAAGATCATCGCCATGTGTGCTCTGTGATTCTTGGGCAGAGACGGCACTGACATGGTTTGGCTTACCTGTTCATTTCCTAATCACTTTGAAATGTTTTCCAAACCGACTCTTATGTTTTAATAACCAAATTGCGGCCTGTACTGAGACTTGCACTAATTGCAATTTCCTAAAACCTTTCAGTTGCTCTTATAAATACAATTTAATAGGCAGAATTGCCCTTTGAACCTCTCCAATACCCCCCCTGGGCTGCACATGCCACTGAGTGACTCACTCCGAGAGCTCGAGATCCAACAGCGTTTATTATGGCGTGAGCGCAGCTTGCCTGCCGCCCGTGCCAGGTAAAATATCATTGTCTGGACTGAGAAGACTCGAACGAACCTCGTCCGGGAGGTCAGGAAAAGTTTGTGATCTTTTTTTAGTTGCCTCCCGGAGGGTGGAAGCGAACAGGTTTTCCCGGGCCGCGTTTCAGGACGGGAAAATAAGGGCGGCATTGATCTGGCGAATTTTCATGAAGTGATTATACCGGCGTGGAGCGGAGCGCTTTGCTCTGGGGCGTACGGTTTCAGGAAGTTGCTGTTTTCCTACGAAGAAACACATTTTTAATAAGCTGTTTGTTTTAGCACTCCTCCAGCCCATTTCTCTGTCCTACAAAAACACCAAATGTCTGCGTAGACGCTTTTCGACTTTTTTTTTCGTTTGCTTTGTGTTCTGGAGGCCGTTCCCAAGTCTCTGCAGCCGGGTTGGTCGAGTCTCATCCTGTTTTCCTGATAAAAAAATAAACATTTTATACAGCTGGCAGGAATTGGACGCTGATGATTTGCCGAGGATCTCCGACGGGGGCTGTTTACTCGGCGGGCGGGTTTGGACTATAGGGAACGGTCATCTTTTACATTTTAACGTGCGTACATCTCAGACTACCCGGGACGCGTCTCGTCTGCTCAACCGTCTAGATACAATGATCAAAACACACAAAACGTACAAACAGCGCTCTTGTACTGATAATAAGGGGGTGAACAATGTATGACCCTAGATCGTGTGCAGCCCTAAAACCCAGGAGGAGTGCCTGTGTATCTGAAAACTTGAAACCAAAAAATCAAAAAGGGCGCAACGCTAGGTGGGCTAACTGACCGGGTCGGGAGACCCAGGGAAAATGACAGGAGAATAGTGTAACAATGGGTGCACTGGGCGAAAAACCGGAGGATAGCTGGGGAAAAGGAAAAAGGTTGTTCCTTCTCGAGCTTGAAAAAGAGGTATCATTCCTTGAAACGCGTTGCTCACTGCCTTTCCACCCCGCCACTACCCTCTTCCCATCACAGACCCGACTGATAGCTGACAACTCTCAGCTCACGGCACCCGTACACTACCCCAGCCTGCGCCGACAGTGACCGAGCAGCACGAGCCGCAGCCGTGGTCACAGCAGCTCTGCCTGCTCCTGACACCGCTGATTCTTTCCCACACCACTCAGCCCCTGGACTCACACAGCTGGCCACGGACTGAGTCCCCATTCCGGTGGTTGCTCCTTTTTTTCCCTCCCTTCTCCTCCTCGCCCACAGCCTCCCCTCCCCGTGTGGATGCACATCCCCTGGCTCACCAGTTCCAGGCAGATGCCACGGATGACCCGATCCTTTGCACTGGCCGTCCATCCTCTGGTCCCGTGAAACGAAATGTAAGTGCTTTTTCCTTTTCCTCAGCTATCCTCCGGTTTTTCGCACAGTGCACCCATTGTTACACTATTCTCCTGTCATTTTCCCTGGGTCTCCCGACCCGGTCAGTTAGCCCACCTAGCGTTGCGCCCTTTTTGATTTTTTGGTTTCAAGTTTCTAGATACAATGATGTAAATGTTTAATGAAAGGCTCTTCTCACCAGACCAAAGTCACAGAAACAAACCTATCTATGGGATTGGAATTTCTATATTGTTTTATATCTTTTTATATTGTGCAGCTTTAGGGTTTAGTGGGTCTTGTTTGCCCCCATATGTTAGGTGAGAGATTGTTTTTTGTACTTACTGTAACAAGGACACTCGACTGTAGACAGGAGGTGCAAGTAAAATGCAGTTTTATTAAGGGCAAGCACCAAACATCTCGTTCCATCCACAGGGTAGACCCCCCCTGTTGCACAAAAACAGTTTCTAGCAGCAACATACAGGTCAGTCTTTAGTTTTGCTCTGTAGCTTTCCACAGCTCCAAGAAACTCACACTGCTCACCCCTCGTGAGCCCTCACACTGCTCTCTCAGCAGCATGTCCTAGGGTCACCGACCTTCCCGACCTCTCCCAGCCTTCCCTAGCTGTTCCACGTGTCAAGCACGCACCTGAGTCTGCTGTGGCCCTGTGCCTCCTGCACCCACACAACTCTCCAACACAACTCTGGTGCAGACTCCTAATAAGGCTACTCTGATGCCTGCATAGGAACGCCCACTCCTCCAGACTGACATCCACCCATCAAAGCATTTTGATATTTGCATAACTCCTCCCGAGAGCCGGCCCGCTGTTTGCATCAAGACTGAGGGCTCTTGAGAGGAGTAAAGAGGCGGGGTGCTGTGATTTTTTTTCAGTAAGCTACGTACAGCCCCCTGCCGGCCCCTCCCACCAGCCATGATCTTCCTGCATTGCATGAGCGTGGTGGGAACCAGGGAAGGCAAAATATATAGTCAGATTAAACAGCTTTAAATAATACTTGACAATCCTGCCATGTTCAGGTGCTGGCTCTTATAGGGTGACAACTGTCTCCCAATTGTACTCCTGCATTGCAACCAACCCTCCATTAGAGTTGGAAGATCTCTCAGGTTTCCTTGATGTCACCCCATTGGGGAGACTTCCTCTCACATTTTATCCCCGTACCATCAGGAGAGGAAATGAGGAGAATGATGACGAAGCAGAAAAATGCTGTCAGGCTGGCTTTCTAATCTTCTCTCTGTTGACTAGAAAGGAAGTGAGGAAAATGGGGTCACCAGGACAGATAGTAAGGAAAATGGTGTCACCTGGACAGGTAGTGAGGAAAATAGGGTCACCAGGACAGAATGTGAGGGGAATAGGTTCTTCAGGACAGGAGGACTCTTGACAAGACTATGGAAAAATGCTTGTGGTGCCTCTGTTCCCATTGAAGACTGAACATTCGGATCGGTCCAGTTATACATTGTTATTTGTCACAAATTAAGGGTTTATCATGAGTTGGCAACCAATGGGTGTTGGGGGTTACACACAAACCTACCTTCATTAGGGCTTGGATTTAATGTGGAAGAGAAATATGGACGGATGGTTAATCTGATATTATAATTTTATGTAGGCTCTAGTTTGAGGGGGAAGGAACATTTTCAGTAAATCAAGTCTTTCCAATCAATCCAAAAAGAAAAAAAGTTAGGCTTGGGACGGAGTTGGGCTGAAATCATTCCTCATAGGGAAGTAAAGTTGTTTTTGTCCTTGTGATTCATTTTCCGAAGAGGTGGGCAGCAAGTCTTACGCATTTAGGTGATATGGTTATGACTAATTCCTATAAATCTCCAATAAATGGAGTCGGGTTTCAGATATGTCACTGGCATGTTTCCATGGCGATGATGTCTACATACCAAGATACCTTAATGAACATGTTTTGACGCTAATAGACATAATGTACAAGAGGCAACATAAAGAGTGACACGCCAACATCACTCGTTTATCATCGTCAAAATATTTAATGGAACGGAAGAGAAAATTAAAATCGTCGGGGACTTAAAGGGACTCTGTTACTTTTTTTATGACACATATGGGAGGGGCTGCTGGAAAAGCGTTGTGAATACTTGTGATGTCTGTTGTGTTGAAATGTCTAACACGAAAAGGAAGCCAAGTGCCATCAGACAACCCCAACCCTAAGGCCTGTATTGGTCTCCACCAAAAATTTGAACATATAATCCAAACATATCAAAGGTATTTTTGTGACACTTTAACAACAGAAGGAAAGTTCTGTCTTGTTCATATTTCAAGAATATATTGATACTATTTTCTGTGCAAAGCTGCTTAACATTTGACGTACCCCTCATCAATACCATCCAAACCCACTAATATAAACCTCTGAACCAGGGCAGCCATCAGAAATGTTGGGGCCTCTTACACGGCTTTAGGCCGGGCTCCCCCCCCTCCGCGCCGCTGGACGCAGGGCTCAGTGACGCGCTGGACGCAGGGCTTAGTGACGCGCTGGACGCAGGGCTCAGTGACGCACTGGATGCAGGGCTTAGTGACGTGCTGGACGCAGGGCTTAGTGACCCTGCAGAGCCCACCATAGATGCTGCACAGCCCATTTGAGACTGTCTATGGTGGGCTCTGAAGGGGTCTCAGGTGGGCTGGTCAGGGCTGCATCCCTCCCCTCCCTCCTTTCCTTCCTTCCTTCCTAGCTCCTCTTACCTGCACACATGGCCTCCTCTGCCGCCAGACCGGCCAGAAGTGACGTCACTTCCGGCCAGTCCGACATCAGACGAGCATCGTCGCTGATGGGGCCCGAGCTTGTCTCAAAGCCGCTGGGGCCCTGCGCTGCTAGGGCCAGGCCTCCACCTCCTCGCCCTTCACCATCGGCCGATAGTCATGTAAGGGACCCGGGCGGGCCCCCCAGGCTGCCCGGGCCCCTTACATGAGTATCGGCCGTACCCCCCTGATAGCTGCCCTGCTGTGAACATTCAAACTACTGGGAATTTCCAGAAGACGCTTTTATCACTTACCCATAACACGCTCATTGAGCATGTAACAGGGTAACTTCCCATTGCCACATCAAATACACCTTTCACTCTTCTGCAAGTTCTTTTGCCCTCTACAAGGTTAGAGGACCTGAAGGAGAGCAGGCATTGACAGCCAGGTCTGTAGCCTGACTAAAGCCATGTTCTAATTCCCTATCACAGGACATTATTTCATCTTGCAAGTTGAACAAAACTAGAAATAAGATGGAAACAAAGTATGAGTAAACTTTTCAGAAAATGCTGTTTAATATTCCAAACAAAGCAGTTAAATGGTTTTCTACTTTCTAGCCCCAAGAGCTAATATCTCAATACCCTTTTAGTTGTCTCATTCTCACAGTGGGGTGAGGGCTTAGGGTTTATGGTTATAGTTATCTATTCAGACCTATGCAACCCTTTACAGTAGGGATGCACAGATACCAAGTACAGTACTCGGTACAAGTACCGATACTTTTGAGCTCCAAGACTACACTAGAGAAAAATTAGGAGGCCGCTGTCATGTGTATGGAGCACACGGAGCTCCCGGGATTTGTACATCTCTGTTTTAATGTATGATTTTGTTTTTATAACTATAAATAAAGCGATGCACCGATACCAGTTTTGCGAGTACGACTACTGATACTTGCCGAGTACTTCTAAGTACCAGTACGGATACATTTTTGTTTAGTGTCATGTGACAGTTTTTCTAAAACAATACAGACTAATGATTACAGGACAGTGGTGGAGCGCCAGAGCCCGGTTCCAGCTGCAACCGCTGCAACCCTGGGAGTTCTCATGAAAATGCCGAGTATCTGCACTGGTACTCGAAAAGTATCTGTGCATCCCTACTTTACAGGTCCATGCAGACCTATAAAGACCTATGAAGACTTTTTGAGACCTATATAGATGTATGTAGACCCATGCAGACCTATATAGTTACATAGTATTTGAGGTTGAATAAAGACATTAGTCCATCAAGTCCAACCTATTAGGATCTCATTCTAGGAGTACCTGTACCCCTGTATATTACCTGTACCCCTGTATATTACCTGTACCCCTGTATATTACCTGTACCCCTGTATATTACGGTCCCTTAAGAAATCATCCAAAAGTTTCTTGAACAATTCCACATTATTTGCTGAAATCACCGCCTGTGGCAGTGAGTTCCAGACCCTAACTGATCTTACTGTGAAGAACCCCCTTTGCCCCTTGTGCTGGAATTTTTTTTCCACCAATTTTAGGTGATGGCCTCTAGTTTTTGTAACGGAGAACTTTGTAGACCTATGTAGACCTATGAATACCTGTATAGACCTATGTAAACCTATATAAACTGATGTAGACCTATGCAGACCTATGAAAACCTTTGTCGACCTATACGGACTTTTGCAGGCACCTATTATCTTTTACATCTTGACCTGGTGCATGATGAGCAGATGAAATTCCGGAGGTCAGTGGTAAACATAAACAGTTGTCATTGAAATTGTCATTTGCAATGAAATAACCTCATGTAGTATACTAATTAATATTACTTTCCCATGACCCTGAGCAGAGTCCTGTAATCCTAACCCTTGCTGCTCGCACTCTTCCCTATGCTGCATGTTTCTCAGCCATCTAACAGTTGCCGCGTTGGCAGTCGTATGGAACACCTGGGTCCGTGTCCCTGAATTACTGCCAGCGCACCTTTGATGCTCAGGTTCCCTCATCAAACCATCGTTTTAAGTGCAAAAATTCGGATGTGCTCAGCCGGCGCGCAAAACAAACACGGAGAGGAATTATTTTACATTGTGATGAGCTGACAATGAAATGAAAAGCAAGTCACTAACACGGGTGGCGTCTAATACCGGAGAGAATACAGGAAAACCCTGCTGAGCATGCAATCCCAACGTTAACATGATACGGGAATGAGATGTGTTTCTGTGAATCTCAACAACCTACGCGGATGATCGTGTCACTGTGCAAGGAAGGAGCAGTAATGAGCACAGCGGACAATTATCATACTCAACCAGATGTCTTTATTGCTGAAACAACTTATATAATTGCCCTAAAAAATGGTGGAAGCCTTTTTTTTTTTTGCATAGAAATGTATCGGCACACGCTCTCCCGAAATGAACACGTATACAAACGCAAGCAAAAAAAGTAATATATTGCGGCTCAGCAGTCCTTAGGTGTGGCGGCTGCATTATTTTTCTTCTTTTCAGGGTTTTTACTCCTGATTTTTACCCAGTGATTTTGCCAGTAACACACTTCCTGTCCTAGGGATACATAGGAGAATACTATAGAGGGTCACTTGAGTGACAGCTCTGAGTTTGCTGCTGATATCACATTCAAGATGGCAGCACCCAGCAGCAGTCTGCATGTCTACAAATGGGAGGTTTCAACAGGTAAAATGAATAAAATATGTTAAAGGAGAACTATGAGGATGAGTGAAAATCGCTCATCCTCATAGTTCTAGCCGACCTGTGACAATGAAACTGTCACACGTCGGCTCAATAGATCGGGAAGTGAGCGAACACATAGCGTCGTTCGCTCACTTCTCGATCTATCCCTGCAGAGAGCCATGACTGTCACTCACGGCTCCATGCAGGGATTCCCCCCTCCCCTGTCCGATCCTCCAGCGCTGACTGGCGGGACGGACGGGGGAGGGGGCGGGCACAGCTGGCTCTGCCTATCCCGCAGCTGGGTGGATCTCAACAGTAATGTTGGGATCCGTCCCGGCTGCGACGTCTCAGTATACCGCGAGCTGTAGCATTTGCCCTGTGTAATGGAATTTTGATGAAATGAATGGTTTGATGCCAGGATCTCTTTAAGAGATTTTCTGGCTGAAGGATCTTCAGAAAATCTTCACACATTGAAGTCAATTGACAACCAAACCAGGCTCCAAAAAAAAGTATTATTAATAAGCAGAGAATGATGCAACATAGTGCAGAGTGCTTTGGGAAGATGAGAGATGATGATGGGGCCAAAAAAACTGTTATTTCCTTTAAAAATTCAACCAGAGATAATGAGACAAAAGGGTGGGGCCTGATGAAACTGGAAGCCAAGCTAAGGGTGCTCAGGGAACAGCAGAAGCAGGGCAAGACTGGGGCTGCCTTTGAAGCAGTCCTTAGGCCTTTTTCCTAAAATAATACTGAAATTTGGATTTAACTTTGCAAATTTGGAAAATTATGCCTAGGTAAGGACCAATGACACTTTTGTTTTAGCTGTTGAGTGTACCACACCTCCACCCCCATATGAGCTTGTGTTGGCAAGCTTTTATTCACTTCAAATAGGTTTTGCATTCCCATATAAATTAATGGCAAAAAGAGTTTGTTTTCAATTGCAGGTCAGAAGAAGGTCAACTGAAGGTCAAATGCATCTGTCAATGAATTCTGAATGATTTCAGAAGCATCCCATTCAAACTGATGCCAAACGTTGGCCATCAACGCGAGCTCAAAAGCACATCCCATCCACATTCCTATAGGTGCCCGAACTCTGTAACATCACATGCTGCTATGCAACTCCTTCACCCCATAAGCCCAAGAATTACCTCTAAAGGAACATTCAGACTTGATATTGTGTCACTCCCATTGGTCTATATGTAACTCAAGTAGATCCCATCGCACTCCTGACTGGATATGACCCAAGACAATGGGTGGGTGCCTCGGCAGATCAGTATCGCGTGGTAGAAAAGTCTTTCCACTTTTCCACCAAGTGGTCCCATTGGTCCATGACACCCTATTGTGGTTGGTAAGCAGCCAGCGTGTAAGCACTTTACAGACTCTTCTAGTTGGAAACATTGATCACTCTGAAGAACATTGTAAGAGACAAATATTTAAGTTTTTAAGACTGAAGTTTCTTAGCTGTCATTATTTTATCACACGCATGGTGAACCTTCTCTGCTTTATCAAATCACACATCCGCCTCCGCAGCAGCAGCTTTTCCACTCATTGTATATCTTGCAGGATGAGATGTTTTTGACGCACGATCCCGCAGATCGCCTGAATAGAAGATGTTTAATTCTCCGTCCGCACAACAAGCACTTAATCAAATTGAGCACAGCACGTTGAGCCACACACAAGGATGGCGCCGGAGGCGGTTAACCCAACATCCGCTAATGGCGGCTTCAGCCGGGAGGGGACCTCTCCACTTAGTTATTCTCTACAAAGTGAATAAAGAAGAAACAAAAAAAAAAATCCCAACTCTTCCTCGAGAGGACTCGCGATGCAAACTGCCGTGCTCACAAAAGCCATTTGCTTCAAATAATGCGGCAGATGGTAACGGGGATTTGCATATTTCTGAACATGAGTCTCTCAGCATGGGAGAGAAGAGGAAAAAAAACGTTCAATAAAGTCGAATAAAACCGAAAATGGCAAAAAATGTCACTGTAAATCTAAAGGAATGCAAGACCTTTCCAGCTCCGCAGCCTGTAAGTCTTTCATAAGAACTAATTAGTACAGAAGTACAGAGACTGCTTTTGGATTTCTAACAGATTGATGAGATAGAGAAAAAAAAAAAAGTATTCCATTTTTTTCCCCGGCAATAACTTTTGCAACTTTCATGAGGAAAGCATTGATGGCTTTAAAGGGACATTGGTCTCCAAATGATGAAAATATACAAACCTTACATAGTTCCTAGCATCTTATGAAAATGCTTAGCTCCACCCTTTTGCCCACCTGGAACACAATCTCATCTCAGGGCAGCAGTTCAACAGCAGGAATAAAATCTAGCCTGCAGTTTCCATCATTGGATTTTGTTCGATCGTCATGGAAACACAAATCTTATTGATAAAATAAACAAAATAACATATTATTATTATTATTATACAGGATTTATATAGCGCCAACGATTTGCACAGCGCTTTACAATATAGGGAAGACATTACAAATACAATACAATTCAAGACAAGATAGTAAGGAGGGCCCTGCCCATGAGGGCTTACAGTCTAAGAGGGAGGGGCATATGATACATGAGGATGTAGCTGTGTGGGGATGGATTGTTTGAGAACGTGATGGTTGAGTGGTTAGGTTGAGATGGGATATACTTCCCTGAAGAGATGAGTCTTTAAGGATCGTCTAAAGGCAGCCAGAGTGGGAGATAGACAGGCAGGTTGGGGTAAGGAGTTCCAAAAAATGGGAGATACTATAGAGAAGTCCTGGAGGCGAGCATGGGATGAGTTGACGAGGGAGCTGGAAAGCAGGAGGTCTTGGGATGAGCGGAGGGGATGGTTAGGGTGATACTTTGAGACAAGGTTGGAGATGTAGCCGGGGGCAGAGTTGTGGATGGCTTTGTGTGTAAATGGTGAAGAATAATCCCTTCAGAACAGCCAGTCAAGTGAAGAACACTCTCCAGGAGGTCGGCATATCATTATCCAAGCCTGCAATAAAGAGAAGACTTCACAAGACCAAATACAGAGGGTTCACCACAAGGTGCGGGCCAGATTAGACTTTGCCAACCAGTATCTAAAGAAGCCAGCCCAGTTCTTTTGACAGATGAAACTAAGATCGACCTGTACCAGAATGATTGGAAGAAAAAAAGTACGGAGAAGGCTTGGAACGGTTCATGATCCGAAGCATAGCACATCATCTGTAATACACAGTGGAGGCAGTGTGATGGCATGGGCATGCATGGCTTCCAATGGCACTGGGTCACTATTGATGATGTAACAGAAGACAGAAGCAGTGGGATGAATTCTGAAGTATAGAGGGATATATTGTCTGCTCAGATTCAGCCAAATTCAGCAAAGTTGATTGGACGGTGCTTTACTTTACAGACGAACAATGACCCAAAACATACTGCCAAAGCAACCCAGAAGTTTTTTTAAAGCAAACGAGTGGAATATTCTGCAATGGCCGTGTCAACCATCTGATCTCAACCCGATCGAGCATCCACTTCACTTGCTGAAGACAAACCTTAAGGCTGGGCACACACCTTACAACCATCGCAAGACTTTTGTCTTGCGATAGTTGTAAGGTACTTAAAAAAACGTACGATCTGCCTATCTTGCATACGCAGATCGTACTTGCGATCATCGCAAGCCACGCCCCCTGAGGGGCGTGTGTAGCATGATCTTACGAACATGCTACACACCCGCCGAAACATGTTCGTAAGTTTAAAGTCGTGCGGCCTTACATTAGTAGAGGTCGCACGGCTTACACACACCTTACGATAATCGTACGATCGCGGGATTTCCCGTGATTATCGTACGATTATCGGAAGGTGTGTGGGGACCTTAAGGCAGAAAGGTCTGCGAACAAACGGCAACTGGAGACAGCTGCAGTAAAGGCCGGGCAAAGCATCACAAAGGAGGACACCCAGCGTATGGTGATGTCCATGCATTCTCCACAAAGTTTTAAAAATGGACATTTAATTTAGGATTGTGGTAATTTGTCCAATTACATTTGAGCCCCCAATTACATGGATGCAATTTTGAAACGTTTCATATGATGTTTTTGTTCAACCCACTAAATTAAAGATGAAAATCTGCACTTCAATTGCATCTCGGTTGTTTCATTTCAAATACATTGTGTTGGTGTACAGAGCCAGAACTAGGGAGATTCTGTCATTGTCCAATTATTTCTGGACCTAACTGTATGTGTGTGTATATATCTATATATCTATATA
>NW_017307034.1:648988-650489 GCF_000935625.1 Nanorana parkeri
TGCCTTGAAGTATCCTCAAAGTGATGTCATATTAAGTGCAGCAAGCTAAGTAATGTATCAAAGTAACAATTCCAGGAATTCCGGGTATAACACAGCCAAGTGCTGTCATATGATTCTGCTGCTGGTGATTTTATGACATCAGGTTGCTCTTCATGTTGGATTGAAGGGGCAGAGACCATAAGCAACAATTCAACTCAACAGGGTCTGTCCATTATTTTCATTTTTTTATATGCAGCCACTGCTGCAGCCTCTCACCTAGTGAGTTACTACAAAGTTACAATGTTGCAGAAAATTCTTCCTCCTGCCTGCAGCAGACTGATCACTGGGGAGGGGAAACTGAGGAAATTCTTCCTCCTGCCTGCAGCAGACTGATCACTCGGGAGGGGAAACTGAGGAAATGCTTCCTCCTGCCTGCAGCAGACTGATCACTGGGGGGGAGGGGAGACGGAGGTAATTCTTCCTCCTGCCTGCAGCAGACTGATGACTGGGGGAGGGGAGACTGAGGAAATCCTTCCTTCTGCCTGCCACAGACTGATAACATCATCACAGCCTACTTAAAGTCACCGACTGGAGCTCAAAGACATTTTTTTTTCATGATAAAAGGCGGAGATGAAAGGAAAAAAGAAATCTAGCAAAGCGTGCACATTCCAGAGCAAGCAACATTTGGGATATTACAGACAATGTTGAAGAAGTGTTATCTATGTAGAACTAGAAAATGAGAAACAATTGTACAATGTTGCAGTGAAGGAAGAAATAAAAGTTGTGCAAGAGTGAGCAGCAGAGGGTGTGAGAGTGGTCAGGAAGGTACGATGCAGACCGGTGATGTTACTGAAAGGTCCACTTTAAATATTTGATGAACTCATTAGAGTCAGAATGTGAAATACTAGAGAATGGCTGCTTACCACCAGAGGCATTTGGCAGTTTATGGTGCAAGACATCGGCAAAGGGTGGCAATAAGGATACCACATCTGTGGAGCAGCAGGCCGCCTGAAAACACTTTCATTTGTTTACTTCTAGCGATCTCCTAGACAAGAAGAAAATGTCAATGAGGAAGCTGTCAGCTCGGTATTAAAAGAGAAGATATTCACATGTCTCATTCCATCAGCTATCCCAAGAGAGAATTACTTCTCATTTCAGGGCAGTGGGCGGGGCTATGCAAATGATTTATTTACACACCATTGGCCAGATGCACATCCAGAACTGCAGGTGTGTAGAGCAAATATACATAATGTTATAGAACCATTTATTTGACGCTGCATACAACTGTTTCCGACATACTGGCCATCACAGTGTATGTAAACCATGACTTCTATGGTCAGGTTTGGGATCCAATGAGACAGTAACTATACAGGATCTCTCTCTCTCTCCCCCCCCTCTCTCTCTCCCCCTCTCTCTCCCCCTCTCTCTCCCCTTCTCTCTCCCCTTCTCTCTCCCCCTCTCTCTTCCTCTCCCCTCTCTCTCTTCCTCTCCCTCTCTCTCTCTTCCCCCTCTCTCACTCTTC
>NW_017307034.1:650644-666801 GCF_000935625.1 Nanorana parkeri
CTCCCTCTCTCCCTTCCTCTCCCTCTCCCCCCTCCTCCCTCTCTCCCTCCCCCTCTCTCTCCCCCTCTCTCTCCCTCCCCCTCTCTCTCTCTATCTCTCTCCCCCCTCTCTCTCTCTATATCTCTCCCTCACCTCATATCTCTCCATAGAAGGCATAATCATGCATAGGTCCTATGTGTGTGTGCAGGCATTATGAAAATCCCTGATTGGCTGTATCCAGTGTTTCACCTCTCACGAGGAGTCCAAATTGTGTGATCTAGCAGAGCAATCTAGAAGGTGTTCCGAGATGTTGAGGATTAAACCTCAGGGAACAGATGAAGGAAGGGAGTGACTCAACCTCCCATTAGGAGTGCAAGGTCTGATCTAGCAGGGCAATCTAGAGGGTGCTCCGGGATGTTGATGACTAGCCTCAGGGGACGGATGAGGGAAGGGAGTGACTCAACCTCCCATTATGAGTCCAAAGTCTGATCTAGCAGGGCAATCTAGAGGGTGCTCCGGGATGTTGATGACTAAACCTCAGGGGACGGATGAGGGAAGGGAGTGACTCAACATCCCATTAGGAGTGCAAGGTTCTGATCTAGCAGGGCAATCTAGAGGGTGCTCCGGGATGTTGATGACTAGCCTCAGGGGACGGATGAGGGAAGGGAGTGACTCAACATCCCATTAGGAGTGCAAGGTCTGATCTAGCAGGGCAATATAGAGGGTGCTCCGGGATGTTGATGACTAGCCTCAGGGGACGGATAAGGGAAGGGAGTGACTCAACCTCCCATGAGGAGTCCAAGGTCTGATCTAGCAGGGCAATCTAGAGGGCGCTCCGGGATGTTGAGGACTAAACCTCAGGGGACGGATGAGGGAAGGGAGTGACTCAACCTCCCACGATGAGTCCAAAGTCTGATCTAGCAGGGCAATCTAGAGGGTGCTCCGGGATGTTGAGGACTGAACCTCAGGGGACGGATGAGGGAAGGGAGTGACTCAACCTCCCATGATGTGTCCAATGTCTGATCTAGCAGGGCAATCTAGAGGGTGCTCCGGGATGTTGATGACTAGCCTCAGGGGACGGATGAGCGAAGGGAGTGACTCAACCTCCCATTAGGAGTGCAAGGTCTGATCTAGCAGGGCAACCTAGAAGGTGTTCCAGGATGTTTAGGACTAAACCTCAGGGGACGGATGAGGGAAGGGAGTGCCTCAACCAAGAACAATTCTTGATGGAATGGGGGGCTATTACACATGTTTCTCAGTAAATCAGCGAGGAAGAAGATGTGACCAGAAGTTTGTTATGGCCGGCTACTCCTCCAGTACGGCAGTGCAACCCGCTCCGAACTGTCACCTTTATTGTTGAATCCCGCTTCTATGTTTAAGCAATGAAACATAACATCTACCCACCTCCCCCACCATTACCATCCACTTACTATCCGACCTATTTCCTCACCATTTGCATAATGCTTCATAAACATGCAGCAGATTGACCCTTTTCTTAGCTAATTTATTCATTAAGCGCACAAATTCAAAGAACCTCTTGTACGGAGGCAACAGTACCATGTTTAATGACATGAAAACAGAGAGGTTCCAGACAATATGCGATTCTTTAATGTTTTAAAACACAGAGATAATAACAAGGTGAAAAGTAAAACAATGAAGCCAATAACCCTCTAATGTTCGGGGGGGGGGGGGGGGGGTCCTGGAGTTAGGAAGATTTATGTTTAAAGAGGTTGTTTTAGACTAAAATCTACAACCACTCTAATTAAAGTGCACCTATCACTATGGGCAAGTATGTCATTTGGCCTCCTGCCTTGTGCACTTTTGTATTCTCAGTGCTGCCGATCTCCAGCACTCCAGTGATGGCTGCGTGGCATTTCTCAGGGCGGGTTTCCTGATGGTGACAGCAGTGGACCATGTCTGAGTAATGTGTGATAAAACGGCCACTTGTAGTCTACATTAGAATCCCATGTGACAGGGTGACAATGCAGGAGCACAATTGGGAGAGAGGGACAGAAAAGAGGGCTAAAAGCGATAAAGGACCTACGGGGCCCATTTACCAATTCACTTCTATGCCAGTTTATTGAAGAACGATCGGCCCGGTAAAAGGGACCGAGCAATGTAGGAATCCAGGATGCATCAGTCAGGAATGCCATTGGGATTTTAAGCGAAAGATTTAGTTTTCTTCCAAGATAAGATCTTCAGAGATGTCCACATGCTTTTCCACTCCCACCTCTATACTGATAATTATGCCTACTCATATAAACATACTTGATTGAAAATTCCAGGAGTAAGTTGTGGGAAAGTCTTTTAGAAGTTGGAAATTTACCCATAACTCTAACCGCCATCTGCTTTCCAGCAGGTTTATTGGAAGTAGCTTGGCACTTTACATGAGAACCTCTTAGTGTCTCCATAAAGTTAGGTACCGTAATGGTGCCAGATTACATCCCTTGTACTTCACATGTATCCACTATACTGCCAAAGATTGATGTACAACTGACCATCACACCTACAGTATATTAACTTGTTGGACATCCCATTCCAACATCTTGGCCATTAATATAGAGTTCATCCTCACCTATGGCCAATGGTATGGAGTTCCTTTCCCACCTTCCCCCATGCCAATTAATATGGAGCTGTCCCCCATCTTTGGTCATTAGTATGGAGTTATCTGCCCCTGGGGCCATTACTATGAAGTTGTCCCCCCTTCTATGTGTTTATAACAGCCTCTGGGAAGGACATTTTACTGATGTTGGATGAGACCTGACTTAAAATTGGCATTTCACTTGATTCCAAAGGTGTTCAGTAGGGTTGAGGTCAGGGTTCTCTGCAGGACACTTGAGTTACTGCACAGCAAACTTGTCAAATCATGTCTTTATGGAGCTGGCTTTGTACACAGGGGACAGTCATGGTGGAACAGAAAAGGGTCTTCACCCAATTGATCACCCCGTGTCTTTATGGAGCTGGCTTTGTACACAGGGGACAGTCATGGTGGAACAGAAAAGGGTCTTCACCCAATTGATCACACCATGTCTTTGTGGAGCTGGCTTTGTACACATGGTGGAACAGAGAAGGGTCTTCACCCAATTGTTCACATCATGTCTTTATGGAGGTGGCTTTGTACACAGGGGGCAGTCATGGTGGAACAGAGAAGGGCCTTCACTCAATTGGTCACATCATGTCTTTATGGAACTGGCTTTGTACACAGGGGGCAGTCATGGTAAAAAAGAAAAGGGTCTTCACCCAATTGGTCACACCATGTCTTTGTGGAGCTGGCTTTGTACACAGGGGGCAGTCATGGTGGAACGGAAAAGGGTCTTCATCAAACTGTTACAAGGTTGGAAGAGCACAATTGTCTACAATGTCTTTGAGGTAGGATTAACAGAAACTTCACTGGAAACATCTCAACTCACTCATTTGGAGGGGGAGTCCAGATACCTTTAGCCATTTAAGTTCTGAAAGAACTACTTTACTTGGAGATCACAAGTGCAGCTTTTGCATACGGCCCTTCCATATCAGCTCACAGTACATTGCACTCACATCTGTTTCCATTACTGCCTGCATGTCTCTGCGACACATATCAGATTCTATCTGGCTGACAGCAGCTGGTTCCCAGCACAGCCCCTGTGACAACTTCAGAAGGCATCCCGAGAGAGACTTGACTAATGATCCTGCTGTCTAATCTGAAGCTCTCCCCTCTTTTCCCTTCAATCCCGATTTGTTTGTTGGGAGATGTCAGCTGCATAATAACCCAGACAGATACATTTATTGCAGGCCTGCTCTCCATTAATCAGACACATCATTGGATTTGCTCTGCTGCGAAAGTCTAAGTTTGTCTTCCTTTAAATGATATTACAGCGAAGCGCCATTTGTCATGGCAAGGGAAAGTCGTCTTGAATCAATGAGAAATAATGTTTAGTCAATCATTAATTCTGTTTTGAGGGGGAAGTAGATGCACAATAATTCAGGATTACATTTTAACCGATGTGCGTTTAATACGAGGGCCGGGGCCGCGGTCTGTAATTTGGAGGGCAGGCGCAGTGGCATGCAGGAAGATGCTGTCAGTCTGTGCCAAGCACTGAGTCAAAACATCGTTTGTCAAAGAAATTGTTGTTATTTCATTTCCTCTGTAATTAGATTTTTTTTTCTTAATTTATTTTGATTTCTGAGTGATACATTTCCGTGTTTGGAATACAGGAGTGATAAAAAAATAGAAACAATGCAGAGTTATTAATTCTGTTACATACATTGTTTTAAAAGGCAACATTTTCTCTGCAGGAGAAGTCTCTTATCATCACTCTGTGCTGTTGGAGGACTGGAGGACTCTGCTGGGGAACTGCTCCTTCCTCTAACTCTCCTCTGCTGGAGGACTCTGCTCCTTCCTCTATGACTCTCCTCTCCTGGAATACTCTGCTCTGCTGCAGGACTTTGCTCCTTCCTCTATAACTCTCCTCTCCTGAAATACTCTGCTCTGCTGGAGGACTCTGCTCCTTCCTCTATAACTCTCCTCTCCTGAAATACTCTGCTCTGCTGGAGGACTCTGCTCCTTCCTCTATAACTCTCCTCTCCTGAAATACTCTGCTCTGCTGGAGGACTCTGCTCCTTCCTCTATAACTCTCCTCTCCTGAAATACTCTGCTCTGCTGGAGGACTCTGCTCCTTCCTCTATAACTCTCCTCTCCTGAAATACTCTGCTCTGCTGGAGGACTCTGCTCCTTCCTCTATAACTCTCCTCTCCTGAAATACTCTGCTCTGCTGGAGGACTCTGCTCCTTCCTCTATAACTCTCCTCTCCTGAAATACTCTGCTCTGCTGGAGGACTCTGCTCCTTCCTCTATAACTCTCCTCTCCTGAAATACTCTGCTCTGCTGGAGGACTCTGCTCCTTCCTCTATAACTCTCCTCTCCTGAAATACTCTGCTCTGCTGGAGGACTCTGCTCCTTCCTCTATAACTCTCCTCTCCTGAAATACTCTGCTCTGCTGGAGGACTCTGCTCCTTCCTCTATAACTCTCCTCTCCTGAAATACTCTGCTCTGCTGGAGGACTCTGCTCCTTCCTCTATAACTCTCCTCTCCTGAAATACTCTGCTCTGCTGGAGGACTCTGCTCCTTCCTCTATAACTCTCCTCTCCTGAAATACTCTGCTCTGCTGGAGGACTCTGCTCCTTCCTCTATAACTCTCCTCTCCTGAAATACTCTGCTCTGCTGGAGGACTCTGCTCCTTCCTCTATAACTCTCCTCTCCTGAAATACTCTGCTCTGCTGGAGGACTCTGCTCCTTCCTCTATAACTCTCCTCTCCTGAAATACTCTGCTCTGCTGGAGGACTCTGCTCCTTCCTCTATAACTCTCCTCTCCTGAAATACTCTGCTCTGCTGGAGGACTCTGCTCCTTCCTCTATAACTCTCCTCTCCTGAAATACTCTGCTCTGCTGGAGGACTCTGCTCCTTCCTCTATAACTCTCCTCTCCTGAAATACTCTGCTCTGCTGGAGGACTCTGCTCCTTCCTCTATAACTCTCCTCTCCTGAAATACTCTGCTCTGCTGGAGGACTCTGCTCCTTCCTCTATAACTCTCCTCTCCTGAAATACTCTGCTCTGCTGGAGGACTCTGCTCCTTCCTCTATAACTCTCCTCTCCTGAAATACTCTGCTCTGCTGGAGGACTCTGCTCCTTCCTCTATAACTCTCCTCTCCTGAAATACTCTGCTCTGCTGGAGGACTCTGCTCCTTCCTCTATAACTCTCCTCTCCTGAAATACTCTGCTCTGCTGGAGGACTCTGCTCCTTCCTCTATAACTCTCCTCTCCTGAAATACTCTGCTCTGCTGGAGGACTCTGCTCCTTCCTCTATAACTCTCCTCTCCTGAAATACTCTGCTCTGCTGGAGGACTCTGCTCCTTCCTCTATAACTCTCCTCTCCTGAAATACTCTGCTCTGCTGGAGGACTCTGCTCCTTCCTCTATAACTCTCCTCTCCTGAAATACTCTGCTCTGCTGGAGGACTCTGCTCCTTCCTCTATAACTCTCCTCTCCTGAAATACTCTGCTCTGCTGGAGGACTCTGCTCCTTCCTCTATAACTCTCCTCTCCTGAAATACTCTGCTCTGCTGGAGGACTCTGCTCCTTCCTCTATAACTCTCCTCTCCTGAAATACTCTGCTCTGCTGGAGGACTCTGCTCCTTCCTCTATAACTCTCCTCTCCTGAAATACTCTGCTCTGCTGGAGGACTCTGCTCCTTCCTCTATAACTCTCCTCTCCTGAAATACTCTGCTCTGCTGGAGGACTCTGCTCCTTCCTCTATAACTCTCCTCTCCTGAAATACTCTGCTCTGCTGGAGGACTCTGCTCCTTCCTCTATAACTCTCCTCTCCTGAAATACTCTGCTCTGCTGGAGGACTCTGCTCCTTCCTCTATAACTCTCCTCTCCTGAAATACTCTGCTCTGCTGGAGGACTCTGCTCCTTCCTCTATAACTCTCCTCTCCTGAAATACTCTGCTCTGCTGGAGGACTCTGCTCCTTCCTCTATAACTCTCCTCTCCTGAAATACTCTGCTCTGCTGGAGGACTCTGCTCCTTCCTCTATAACTCTCCTCTCCTGAAATACTCTGCTCTGCTGGAGGACTCTGCTCCTTCCTCTATAACTCTCCTCTCCTGAAATACTCTGCTCTGCTGGAGGACTCTGCTCCTTCCTCTATAACTCTCCTCTCCTGAAATACTCTGCTCTGCTGGAGGACTCTGCTCCTTCCTCTATAACTCTCCTCTCCTGAAATACTCTGCTCTGCTGGAGGACTCTGCTCCTTCCTCTATAACTCTCCTCTCCTGAAATACTCTGCTCTGCTGGAGGACTCTGCTCCTTCCTCTATAACTCTCCTCTCCTGAAATACTCTGCTCTGCTGGAGGACTCTGCTCCTTCCTCTATAACTCTCCTCTCCTGAAATACTCTGCTCTGCTGGAGGACTCTGCTCCTTCCTCTATAACTCTCATCTCCTGGAATACTCTGCTCTGCTGGAGGACTCTGACATAATTTTCTTTATTAAGTCATGAAATGTATTGAAGGTATACCTGTATAGGGTAAAGATACTCATGGTGACAGTGGCAGACCCTCTTTCAGCAGTGAAAGGGCCCCTGTACAGATGCGATACTGATTGTAGAAGGGTTGGTGTTGCCCATAAAACGGAGTATTCTTCAACCAGCCAGTGTCCCTTCCTCAGGAGTCAGGCTGTGCAATTCTCAGACCTCTCTGACCCGATAAAGAAGCACTCTGACCAGACTAGAGTCTGATGGAAAGAGAAATGGGTCACTGGCTCCCAGAAAGAGACATGGTGCTCACCTGGGCAGAGGGCCTGTACAGCCCAACCTGGGCAACTCCATAGGCTGAATATTGCTTGTGTCGGTGTGGTGCTGAACCTTGTCAGCATTCTATACTCCTTGTGTGAAGGCACTTTTATTGATGAATAATAACGGGCGAGAGCCCTAAACCTGTCCTAGTGGTCTGAGTTCCAGGAAAGTTCTTTCTATTAGCAGCTTACTTTCAATATACATATATATATGTACATATATTTAAAATCGTGCACCTCATCAGCGATAAACCTGTTTACTGTTGTCTCTTTGCATCAGTAAATTGGAAAGCTATATGGAACTAAGGTCGGAGGTCACTTGGTAAATGCATGCAGATGCATTGATCGGTATTGAACAGATTATGTCACGGATTGCAGCCAGCGTGAAGTTATTGATTACATGTTTCCGTTGTGTGTGCTGTGTAGTTGCCATAGTTAGCGGAGGGATGAAAGAACACTTGCAGGAGAACCCTTCACCAGTAAATGAGTAATTCTTCGTAAGATGTTTGAGTTACACCAATCAGCTTTTTATGGATGACGTCAGGCCGCGGGGGAGGGGGGGATTTTGTTGCAATCCACCTGTAGGACATTTATTAATATGTTTCATTTAATAGATACATTTAATAGCAATTATAACTGTGTTACGGATTAAATGAAAAGACGGCGTGGGAGCCATAAGTCCCACAGTATAATGATTTTAATACTTTATCAGTTTATTACTACTATGAATCTGCATTAGATAACTGAGATGGATGCAGAGTGAATGCTACAGAACAAAGTAACAAAGTAATGTATTGGGGGATTGTCCTCTCTTGAAGCACTCATAGCTATAGTGCATATGGGCCGCTATCTACATTGGGGAAAATAAGACGCCTTGTGGTTCTCCAGCTTTGGTAGGTGGAAAGGGGTGTTGCATGCCTTAAACAATCAGTAGCTTTGTAGTGTATAGAGCAGGGGTAGCCAAACTCCGGCCCCCCAGCTGTGGTGAAACTACAAATCCCATGATGCATCTCTCTCTAGGAGTCGTGTCTGTGGCTGTGAGAAACTTGCAATGCCTCATGGGATTTTTAGTTTCACCCACAGCTGGAGGGCCGGAGTTTGGCTACCCCTGCTCTATACACTACAAAGCTACTGATTGTTTAAGGAATGCAACACCCCTTTCCACCAACACACCTGCCACAGCTGGAGGGTCGGAGTTTGGCTACCTCTGGTATAGAGTAAGGTAGCACTAGATCTTGTTATTAGGTTTGTGGTGGCATGGAGGATCCTCTGAGTGCGTTCCTTGTGAAGATTGTGGAGGTGGGTGAGCAGTGCCATGTGTGAATGGAAACTCCAGCCAACTCAACTCCAACTCAAGAACAATGATCACATTAGTAGGGATGCACCGATACTTTTCAGATACCAGTGCCGATATATAGGCCTTTTCATGAGAACTCCCAGGGTTGCAGCGGTTGCAGCTGGGACCGGGCTCTGGCGCTCCACCACTGTCCTGAAATTATTACTCTGTAGTGTTTTAGAATAACTGTCACATGACAATAGACAAAAATGTATCAGTACTCGTATCTGTGAGGACTTGGAAAGTACACTGGTATCGGTGCATCACTTATATATATATTTATAAAAACAAAATCATACAAATCCCGGGAGCTCCGTGTGCTCCTTACACATGACAGTTGCCTCTAGACAAGTGCGATTCGTTTTGTTCCGAATCGATATTCGGACAAATTTTCGGACATTTGGATGTATCCGAATTCCGAATTACAGATATAACGAATGCAAACGAATCCAAATTTCCGTTTCTGAAATTCGGTAGCGGTAGTTCGTTCGAACGTGCGTTTAGTTTTGGCTTCTTATTAGTTTTGTTCGTTGGAGCAAAGTGACATTAGAGAAGGAGAAAAACATGTTTCCCCCTCAAATGTCACTTTGCTGCGAACGAACGAATGAACGAAACGAATAAGAAACGAAAACGAAACGAACGTTCGAACGAACTAGCGCTAACGAATTTTGTCCGAATCCGAATTGACTTTCACACCCGAATCCCAAAAAACAAAATAACACAAATCCGAATTTAAAATGAAACGAAACTAAACGAATTTTTTGGCAGTGCACATGTCTAGTTGCCTCCTAACTTTTGAATTTTTCTCTAGTCTAGTCTTGGAGCTGGAAAAGTATCTGTACTTGTACTTGGTATGTCAACATCCCTATTTATTAGTGTATGATATAAAACATAACCATTGGGTGATTGGGGCTCCCCTTCTTCAGGGCTGCAGCCTGTGTCCTATTATGATAACAGTGTTCTGGAGAGTCTTCTGTGTCTGCAGTGGTTGTTCCAGCACACCCTCTTGAACACCGTTAATATAGAAGGACACAAACATGCAGTGTCCAAGATCAACAGACCTAACACTACCGAAACCCTAAAGAAGCTGGAACAGCAATCCTCCAAAATGCGTTGGATGTGTTTTATGCCATACGCTGATAAAGTGATCATTGTTCTCCAACTGGCTGGAGATTCCTACAGGTCTATTCACAAAAGGGTGAAGAGTTTGGAGAAGGCAGGAAAAGTGCACAATCTAGGCCAAAATAGCTGATTTGGAAAATTTCCCCAATTCAGCTCACTTTCTAGTTCAGCGATGTTGTCCTAGACTGTTCACTTCTACGTACTGCGTTCTCCAAACTCTTCAGCCTTCTGTGAATAGCCCTGCTAGACTTTCTATTCATGCATGGTGCTCATCACCGACCGCCACAAACCTAAGTCACAATTTGAGAGTGGGCAGCAGGGACTGACCTGTGAGAGACGTGGTGTAAACGTAGCTCGGGCCACGAATGCTACTGTACAGGCCTCAGAATTGACATGAGTAATATTTTCTTTTTTACCATATAATGATTGCGCAATCTGTTTTGTAATGTAATGTTATAAGAGGCTACGGAACACAGGCAGTGGGATTTGTTTGCATTGCTTATGTGATTTGTGTTGCATCTGCTATATATTTACTAGACATGTGCGATATTCCATTCACGTATTTTCGTTCCGTTACGAACATTCGTTATGATGAAGTTAAAAAGCAAAAATACCTTTGTTAATATATTGGAGTCGATGGTAGTTTTTTTTAAAATCCGAAATCCGAAATTCGGATCCAAAATCCGTTAACGGAATTCCGTATTTCGGATTAAAAAAAAAACTACCATCGACTCCAATATATTAACAAAGGTATTTTTGCTTTTTAACTTCATCATAACGAATGTTCGTAAAGTTACGAAAATGTGACGAAACTAACGAAAATTTGTATTTCGTACGAATCCGAATTGAGTTTCCAACACGAATTACGAAATAACGGATATTCCGAAACGAAACTAAAAGAAACACATTTTTTGACAGCGCACAAGCCTAATATTTACTATGTATTACCACTGGGACTGATTTACAAACAGATACTGTATGTGTGTACATTGATGCTGTGTGAACAGGAATCACTGAGCTGGGTGGGGTCCTGGACAGAGCCGGAGCCAGAGATACCATGCACTACCAGCATCCCCTCCCCAGCAATGCATACCGCCAGCACCCCATCCGTCTTGCACCACCAGCGCCCCTGGCACCCCCTACTGCTTTTTTATTTAGTGAACCAGCCTTACTTACTTGCATGGAGGAATAAAAGCAAAGCACAAACTGACCCAAAACTGATCCCAGACCTCCGTGTACAATAACCTAAAAAACTGACCTGATCCGCTTCCACCGGCAGATAAGATTTTCTGACTTTTTACATAGTAACACTCAACCTCACCTCCGGATGACTTTCTCTGAACGACTCTATCATTGATAACGTGTTCTTTGCGCCTGTGTTCGCTCCGTTACCCATCCTATCGATCTCAGATTAGCGGATTGTTATATGAACAGGGGGGACGAGTCACTTTCAGCTGATAATTCCTCACCACAATGTCATCAATGCCGGCTAAGCGAAGGAACGGGCCCCCGGCTGACCTCCCGCAGATTATTGGGGTGTGAATAAAACAACGATTGTGCAGGCATTACATGTGTCGCGGCAGCGGGGAAAGCAATCGCCGTGCTATTATCTATATGTTAATAAAGGCCGGGGCCGGCTTTTATTGTTTGGAAGAAGCTAATTTTTCTGCTCCGTCTGATCTTCCACCCCATCACCGGCCTCCATTCCTGTCTGTTAGTAAATTCAATTTTGTTGCTGATGAAAAATCGTGATAATATTCAGTACGGAGGCCAAAGTGAAGTCCCTTATCAAAGGCTTTGACGTGCCGAAACAAAGGCAGACGTTATTTGCTGCTATATACAGACTCGCTCGCTGACTTCTGCTTGAAGTTTCTGACCTCATAAACAAGCCGAGGCAAATAACATTTTTTGTGGTCATGTGGAGAAGAGACTCCGGCTCATCGGGAAAAAAATAAAATAATGTATCATTCTATCTTTCAAAGTATTTTATTAATTTTTCCAGAATAGAATAAAACAATAAGATAGCACATGATGCACAAACAGTATAACATACAATTGTGTTTCAGAGTCTTCCACATTAGCATAATCAGGTAGCAAGAGGGGATCACTAGAAACCATGCACATATTGCATAATAGACATGTGCACTGCCGAAAAATTCGTTTCGTTTAGTTTTAAATTCGGATTTGTGTTATTTCGTTTTTCGGGATTCGGGTGTGAAAGTCAATTCGGATTCGGAATTCGGATTCGGGCGAAATTCAGTAGCGGTAGGTCGAACGTTCGTTTAGTTTTCTGTTCTTATTCGTTTCTTATTCGTTTCGTTCGTTCGTTTGCAGCAAAGTGACATTTGAGGGGGAAAAAAATATTTTTCTCCTTCTCTAATGTCACTTTGCTCCAACGAACGAAACGAATAAGAACCGAAAACGAAACGAACGTTCGAACTACCGCTACCGAATTTCGGAAATGGAAATTCGGATTCGTTTGCATTCGTTATGTCTGTAATTCGGAATTCGGATACATCCGAATGTCCGAATTTCCGAAAATTCGTCCGAATTTCGATTCGGAACGAAACGAATCGCACATGTCTATTGCATAATAATTCTGTGAAACAGAACATATCTATCTACCTATTCTTGCCAAATTATCCCCCATCAGCAAAAACAAAATCAAGACAGTCTGAGAGGAATATCAGGCATAGGGATCCACCTGTGTCTGAGGCAAACATTTGTTATGATCTCCTCCATATCTATATAGATAGAAGACTTTCTGTCCAACATCAATGTACTAAACAGCTCACATATGTGAGCCTAAAGAAGGAAGAAACAGACAAAAAGAAGAGGAAAAGGAAAAACGATACTAAAAGAAGCAGAACAGCTTAAGAGTCCGAAAAGAGTAGATCCATCCACGACCAATTAATGTATCATTCTAAAGGATAAAGTTGTTGAAATCGCAACATTTTAACCAGCAGGGGGGTTCATTGGACTCATAAAATTCTATATTTTGGCTCGAATTACTCCATGCAGACTGATGAGGCAAAATGTGGTTGAAAAAAATACAATTACAGTATCTGTAAAGTCAAATTCAAAAACTGTTTGGCTGTGTCGGCGACATCACAAGTCATCATTCTTATGGAACTTTCTGAAGTGACTAAGATGGAGATTTGTGGGGTTGTGGGAGCTGTGATAAAGACGGGGGGTTTTCTGCCCCTCTGACTGGTTCCTGCAGTCTGTTGCTCCGTTCTTGGGCCTCTGACAGAGCAACACATTTCCCTGTGCCCACCTGGCTGTGTGTGGACGCCATAACAACTGCACATGCATGCAGACCAATGTCAGTCCAACAGGAGACCATGACCCAAACACGTGGGAGCCAAAATTATTGTTGAGTATAAAAATTACTGCAGACAGGCTGGCCGTGCTGTCCAAGCAAAATGGCACATGGAGAATTGCTGTAACCTGGCGTGCAGTGTTGTCAAGGCAAAACCATACAGGACCAACACTCAAAGTTTTAATAAAAAGAGATATGAGACAGGGCAGAGATGGGCAGGTGAACCATGAAAGGCCAGAGATGGGCAGGTAAACCATGACAGGCCAGAGATGGGCAGGTAAACCATGACAGGCCAGAGATGGGCAGGTAAACCATGACAGGCCAGAGATGGGCCAGTAATCCATGACAGGCCAGAGATGGGCCTGTAAACTATGACAGGCCAGAGATGGGATAGTAATCCATGTCATGCCAGAGATGGGCCGGTAAACCATGACAGGCCAGAGATGGGCAGGTAAACCATGACAGGTCAGAGATGGACCTGTAAACCATGACAGGACAGAGATGGGCCAGTAAACCATGACAGGCCAGAGATGGGCCGGTAAACCATGACAGGCCAGAGATGGGCCAGTAAACTATGACAGGCCAGAGATGGGCCGGTAAACTATGACAGGCCAGAGATGGGCCAGTAAACCATGACAGGACAGAGATGGGCCGGTAAACTATGACAGGCCAGAGATGGGATAGTAATCCATGACATGCCAGAGATGGGCCGGTAAACCATGACAGGCCAGAGATGGGCAGGTAAACCATGACAGGTCAGAGATGGACCTGTAAACCATGACAGGACAGAGATGGGCCAGTAAACCATGACAGGCCAGAGATGGGCCGGTAAACTATGACAGGCCAGAGATGGGCCAATAAACTATGACAGGACAGAGATGGGATAGTAATCCATGACATGCCAGAGATGGGCCGGTAAACCATGACAGGCCAGAGATGGGCCGGTAAACTATGACAGGCCAGAGATGGGCCAGTAAACCATGACAGGACAGAGATGGGCCAAAGCTTGTGTTGTCTGTCTAGTGATGAAGCAATTCAGCCGACACTATGACAGTGAACACATAGCTTCCAGTAATACCAGCTGAGTGATAACACCTTTAATAAAGTAAACACTTTTTTAGATTTTATAAATAGAGAGCAGAGCAGGAGAAGTTTTTCTGCCCCTGATGGAACCCTCAGATGGAAGGGTACAGAGCGAGGGGGAGGGGTGGGGGGGTGCAGTGATGGGGCCCAGTCATTGCTCTGGCTCATTCAGTTGTGTGTAAATCTCACATTGAGCTATTGGGCTCCGTAACAGGACGAGCAAACCAGATAGTGGGAAGCATGTGAAATGGAGGCAAGAGCTCCACTTTCTGGTTTAACGGGGGAATACATAATATTCACATGCAAGCAACATCGAGAAAATTACTGTTACATTGTTATTTGTCTCCCAAGTAAAGCAAACCAAGAAAGAAAACATAAATCAAACATCAATACATTTAGGCAATTGGACAGGCAAGATATATAGACGATAGATGATAGATAAATAGATAAATAGATAGATACATGAAGGATAGATAGATAGATAGATAGATAGATAGATAGATAGATAGATAGATAGATAGATAGATAGATAGAGATAGATAGATAGATAGATAGATAGATAATAGATAGATAGATAGATAGATAGATAGATAGATAGATAGATAGATCTATCATGAAGGATAGATGGGTGATTTAAGGGTGATGGATAGATATAGATAATAGATATAGTGCTTGTAAGAACATGGATGACATTGGATTTGACATTTACTGTATGTATGATAGAAGTATGGATGAATGGATAGATAGATAGATAGATACATAGATAGATAGATAGATAGATAGATAGATAGATAGATAGATAGATAGATAGATAGATAGATAGATAGATGTGGTCATCATTTTAGAACTGAATTGTAGCACATTCTTGTGTTTCATAATACAATATGTTGATGATGATAGAGACGGGAAAAGACATGACTATGATGGAATCTTTGGCTACACAAGGATACTTTGATACTTTGTGAATTTCTCTTGAATCCGGTGGAATTGTTGGACGTTTCCTGGTTTTCAGGCCTCCAGCAGATTTCTGTGCGGGGAGTAAGGTGTTAAAGCGGATCCTCCGCCGGCCTCTTCCGGGGGACCTTTTAATAAAATATATACTGAGCCCGAAATAGACGGACTGATGAGATTTCTGAGGGCATCAAGATGACGGATTAAATCCCCCTTAGAAAAAACTGAGCCTGAAACCAATGCTTTCCTCGCGGCAAGCTCTCCGCTTCCAGCAGGCGTTCCGGTAGGCCGCAGCGCTTGGCAGTCATGCATTCCCCCTGAACCCGTACCTGATATATTCGGTGTAAGACACCTCTGGACAGGCTGATGTACAGCTTCATGAAGAACGTCGCTGAGTCACATGACATAAGCCTGCCACATACACCACTGACAACCTTCTCTGTATAAAGAAGACATGACTTACCTTCTATGAGCTCCCCGTGTATCTGACTGCCAGGTAAACCTAAATTTTAGCCCCTTTATATTGCCAGTCCTCCACATGTTACAGCTGAGCAGATCTGAACCAGAAAATGCGGTTAGCAACCGGGATATTTTGCACTTATGGAACAGATATCATAAAATGCTTTCAATGGTACATTTCCCTAGGTCCTCCCTCCCCCGTCGTCAACATGGAAATTAAATTACATAAAACATTTCTCTTTTCATTACATATCTTATTTAAGACCCCGTGATGTCACCACTGGGTCTCTGTGCTTCTTTACACAATGCAGGCAGATCTTGGCTGGTGGGAGGGGCAGGGCTGTAGCTACCATGGGGCGAGTGAGGCACTCGCCTCAGGCACAGCAGAGAGGGGGCGCAGCCAGGGACGGCCTGGCTGCGCCCCCTCGGCCCTGTTGCCATGGTGAGCACAGGGCGCTATGGCAACAGGGGGCACCAGGCGGCCAACACAGCCACGGCTCGGCAGGGAGAAGAGGGGCGGCACAGGTTCCAGCTTCTCCTCGGATCCCCGCTGCTCTTCCCTGCCTGTATGGACAGAGGCAG
>NW_017307034.1:666887-671675 GCF_000935625.1 Nanorana parkeri
GGGGGGGGGGGGTGTCACAATTTTCTGTTCTTGCCTCGGGTGCAAAAGGAGCGAGCTACGGCTCTGGGGAGGGGTCGGAAGAGTGCTGTACATAGCTTCCTGAAAGCATCACAGCACCCGGCCTCAGTACTGCTCTCAAGAGCCCTCAGCTCTGATACAAGCAGTGGGCTGGGTCTTGGGAAGAGTTATGCAAATATCAAAATGATGGGTGCTGGTAGGTGTCAGCCTGGAGGAGTGGGTGATCCTAGGCAAGCTGTGTTCACATAGGTAACGCCCACACATGTGATGCTCGGTCTCCATGATGAAAGAAGCAATATCCAATGAATGAAAGGGGCGGGACCAAGGACAGTGAGGCTGGGGGTTAAAGCGCTAGATAATGCTGGACATCCTCCAGCCAGGAAATGAGGCGGAGCTCTATCTGACTTGCTGCAGCTTCTAATGACCATTGTGAGAAGCTCCCAGTGTGCAGTGACATCAGAGGAAGAGGAGCGGAGCCGACTGTGCAAGACTGGAGAGAAGGCCGGAGGTCAGATATAAGACTGAAGGGAAGGACAGAGGTCAGATAGAAGACTGAAGGGAAGGACGGAGGTCAGATAGAAGACTGAAGGGGAGGATGGAGGTCAGATAGAAGACTGAAGGGGAGGACGGAGGTCAGATAGAAGACTGAAGGGAAGGACGGAGGTCAGATATAAGACTGGAGGGAAGGAAGGAGGTAACTTTTAACATGTGTAACAAGGACACTCCACTGTAGTCCAGGTAAATCAAGTAGAATGCAGTTTATTAAAAGGACAAACACAAAATAGCCTGCAGCAGCAGCATAAGACAGTCCTTTATATGGCTTTCCTCATGAGCCCTCACTATGCTCTCCCAGCAGTGTGTCCCAGCGGTCCTAGGGTCACCGACCTTCCTGACCTCTCCCAGCCTTCCCCGGCTGTTCCACGTGTCCCACACGCACCTGAGTCTGCTGTGGCTTTGTGCTTCCTGCACCCACACAACTCCAACACTCTCCTGAGCACTGGGCTGGCTTCCTGATAAGGCTGCTCTCAGCCACCTGATTAGCCCTGGCTGGTCAATGGCAACACCCGGCCCCGGGACTGGAGATCTCATCCCACCCAGAGCTCTACGAAATCTCCAGAGCTCCAGATCCCAGCTGCAAATAGGAAAACCTGGAATAACCTGAAAAGCCAGGTTCTTCCTTATAACCTGCTTTACTTTCTGGACCCTCTCAGCCCCTTTGGCTGAGAGTCCTGGGTGCCAAGGTCGCCATCCTCCACCATGGCATTGGCTTACACTGCCACACATGCTAAAAGGGAAGAAACAAGCTCATTATGAGGGTTCACATTCACTTTAAGTTAGGACTTTGGCTGACTCCTCCTCACTCTAATAGTACAACGTATTTAAACCCCTAAAATGAAGCCATAACACTCAAAGATGTCAGATTTGGCTTATTGGTGGCAAATCATTACAGTCTTCCGCTAATTGGAATAACGCCAAATTCACCTGCCTCGGTCAGAGATCTTCTGATAGACACATCCCATAATAGTTTCCTCGTTGCTGAAACAATGACTATAGCAGAGCATGAGCGAGTTTAATGCACAATGTACCCCCCGCTCCACCCCACACACACACAACACAAGGCGACGTCCTCTACAGACCCGGCACATCTCCGCTCGGCCCCTCCGCAGGGGAACGCTCTCATTGGACGTCTGCCAGCGTCTCTTCTCACAAATCATTGTTACAAAACAAAGAAAATCTCTTCAACAAAAAGGAATGAATCGTTACAGAAAAGTTTTCTTCCAGTGTCCTGAAATAAAGGTGATTTCACCATTGTTTATAAAACTGTTATAATGAAAACAAAACACAAAAGAACGTTAAACAAAAAAAAATCAAAAGTTTATAAAACTTTGAATAAGTTAAGTTCCAGCTTTATAGAGAAGAGAAACCAATCCTTTCAGGTCCGCTACTGTATACAGTATATACCAAACATTACAGCTGACACCGTCCTGTTCCTTCCACCTGCTGAAATCTTTCTAAATGAGTGATAAGTGTGGGGGGCTCTGCCTTTACTATAATCATGTGATCACTGGACATGTACCCGGCAAGAAATTCGGTTCGATTCTTTTGGATTTTTCGTTATTTCGACTTCGGGATGCGGGTCCGAAAGTTCATTCATTTCCAGATTCGTACTCCGGATTTGAGAATGTTGTTGCAGCAAAGTGGCATTAACAGTAAAAAAAAAAATTTTTGACAGTGCACAGAAACAAGGAGTTGATCTGGTAAGGGATTTTGGGGGACACCTCACTCTTATCTTTGGGGGGGGGGGCATTGGGGTGCCCCTAAAATGCCTCCCAGACCTCCTGGGTATTCCATCCTCTTTTTTATGTTTTTATTTTTTAATGTTAACGTTTAGCAACATAAATTCATTAAGAATGACATTCGGAAAACAATTCAGATGCATCCGAAATTTCTGCGTGAGCAATGCACAGAGCGCCAGCAATGTAAGGCTGCAATCCTGGGCGGAAGCATGCTTGCAAGGGTAGCTACGGCGGGGCTCCAGGGAAGTCAGCAAGGCGCCATAGCCACCCTAAAATGGAAACGGGAGGACAGAGAAATTTTGAAGTAAAGTTTCAGAGAAGTTCGCGGCTGACAACAGAAGGCAAATCTCAAACATAGTAAATACAGAAGATTTAATTTTTAAAAATGGAAAATGGTACCTTGATGACCCTTTCACACAGCTGCCCCTTCACCAGCTCCACCCAACACTCTGTTAAAGGCAAAGTCCCACATTTTAGAAAAAAAATAAATATGCAATTATTAGGTTTTTTTTGCATGGCAGCCAGGAAAGCATCGGCACTATGATCAGTGGATGGTTTGGGCAAAGTCTTGGCCCTGCAGATTCTCCATTACATTCATGCCCATACCTCAGTATGGAGGGCCAGCTCTATAATGAGACCACCTGAGCTGTTGCCTCAGGCGGTATGTCTTTGGGTCAAGGTATGGGGGGGTGGTCCAAGGCAGCGCCTGCCGCCCCCTTTTCAGCCTGGGCATCTCCCCACCCAGCTCTTAGCAACCTGGGACACTATGGCAGGTGTCCATACCCAGCTCCTGACAACCAGTGGCGTCAGTGAGCTGGGTAGTGCACCACCAGGACGCCGGCCAGACCTTGGCAGTGCACCACCAGGACCCCAGCCAGAGCGCCGTTAGCGTACACCACCAGCACTCCCCACGCTCCCGCCTCAGACAGCGATTATGTTAAGGACACCCCTATCGGCATGAACATTCATTAACATGGATGGAAGAATGAATGGACTACAAGTGCTGTTGCTGGGGGTGATGTTGCTGGATGTCACAGGAATAGATGGGAAATATTTTAATGAGGACACTAGTTCTGGTGACAACCAAGGATTTCTCCTTTTGGAGAGATTTCTTCTCACTTCCTCTTGTGGCTATGGGACAGGAAGTGAAAAGAGACCTCCCCAGAGGGGCACAGAATGTCCCTAACGTGGGTTATAATTCTCCCCTACCCTATTCACAATGATATAAAAAAATATATATATTTTAGCTTTAGTGCCACTTTAAGGGCCACGTGTGAGCTTTAGACCCCGACACAGAGGTAGTACCGAGGTTAATTGAGATTATCAGTATTGACCGGAACATTAATTCAGCTCCCGGCGTGGAGGGAGCGGCTCGGCATTCATCTCCCTTTACAATGCGAGAGAAATTCCAATGAGCGAAGCCAAAGGCACCGGAATGAGAATGGCTTTTTAACACCGCTGATAATTATTAGATCAAGTAATCGTTCTAAACGGCAAAACATTTGTGGAGGGGGAAAAAAAACAAAAACCTCAGCTTTATGGGAAATAGATAACGCAGAACAGATGGGAAAGAAGCTGGAGAGGACTACAAAGCAGACTTTAATTGTTCCACTTGCAGAGGAGCCCGTCCATATTCCCGAAATCCATCAGCCCGCTAGTGGAAGGCCGCTGCTCGGCGCAGGCCATGAAGAATCAGCTGAAGCCGTAGATTGTTAATGATAGAATCGAATGCTCCGAAATTATATCTAAGACCCCGTTCACATTGAGCAATTTATCGCGCGGTAATTCTTGCGATATCGCGGCAAATTACCGCGCGATATCGTGCTCCAATGCAATCCAATGGGGCAAAGGGTCCTGCTGTCGCGGGTCGTGTGTCGCTACAGCAGGACCCTTTTTGGAGCGGATTTAGCCGCGATTCAAGCTTGCTCAATGCAAGCTTGAACGCGACATCGCGCTGCAAATCTCGCGATGTTGCGCAATATGCAAATCACGCGTAGTGGGAACGGGGCCTTATGTGCGCATTTGGTTGTCCTTAGAATAACATCTTCCTCCCTTATAGAACACAAATGTTTGCAGGCGTTTAGAAAGCGGCAGAAATTCATACCCAGAAATCCATTCCTGTGTATATTGGGTATATACAATGTACTTCCATCTTGGTTTTTTTTTTTCTGGTGGCCTCTTCACCCCGGGCCGGTGATGCTTGAAGTCCATCCGTGTCCGGCAATTGGAAAGCGCAGAAGTGACGGAGAGATATGTGTTCAGGAGCGCCTAGAACAAACCTTCATCTCCCTTGGAAAGTCCTCTGAAAACATTTATTGTTTAAAGTGACATTAAACCCTCAGATTTTTTAACATAAACCAATACTGTAATGTGCGCCTTACTGTAATCCATGGTTGTTTCCCTTCTCTTTGCTGCTCTTCCTTTTAAAGGAGAACTATGAGGTGAGTGATTCTCACTCATCCTCATAGTTCCA
>NW_017307034.1:673100-673762 GCF_000935625.1 Nanorana parkeri
ACCAGTTGGGGGTGTTCCACTCTTTTAACTAAATTGGTTCTGAGGAAGGAGTTGTGACCTCTGAAACGCGTAAACCACTTCACTACCAGGGAAGACGAACTGCCAGTGGATATGCACCTTTCATTCTGACCCTTTTATGCCTGTTTTTATTCGTCCTTTGTGAGTACCTTTATACCATTTTTTATTTGTTTATTAAAAAGTTTTTATGCGATGGAGGTGCTCTCTGTGTCTTGCCTTGCAGTGCTGAGGTTGTTCTGAACCTGGTGAGAGCCGCCCCGTTATCGCTCTGCACTCCTGAACATCATTGATTAATACTCTCTTGAACCAAAATCTGCTGGCGCGGTGTTTGATTCTGTCCAAAGTAAAATACGTTAGATCCTTTCAGGTTGTAGATACGCTCATCAGATCGAAAAGAAACAAAGCAGAAGACACACAGTGCGTACCGTCCAAAAATATAAAATGTATTAGATAAAAACAGGTACTTGCACAATGGCAAGAGAAAGCCAGCATAGAAGATTCCCACAGGGGATTCCCTCAATGTACTGGAGTACAGCAAATACAATACAGCTCCCGTCCGGCCGGCTCCATTGAAGTGATGACGTCAGATGCTCGGTAAAGTAGTCACCGCTCCAAGCCCCCTCTTGGGATGGACTACAATCTCA
>NW_017307034.1:673950-689035 GCF_000935625.1 Nanorana parkeri
TGGCCCCCCCCCCCCCCCCCCCCCCCCCCCCCCGGGATGGACTACAATCTCATGTTTAGTTTACTAATTAGTATTGAGATTGTAGTCCATCACGGGGCCGAGCTTGGAGCGGGTGACTACTTTACAACACACACAAGGACCATGGGGAACAGATGTAGCCCCCCCCCTCCAGAAGGAAGGACAGTGTCAGAGATGATTGGAGGATCTACAGCCGAGTGATACACAAATAAGATACATTGTTGTTCAGAGTTTGGAGACTTAAATGGACTTTTAAGATTTAACTCCTTAAGATACTTGAATGTTAGCCCCGTGTACTCCGCAGAGCGGGCTTGCTATGTCTTTTCCCCATTACAGCCCATAGTTGGGGAACGACACCAAAAAAAAGCAGCGGGTTACCGGCTGCAAATATTAGAAGGTCACGGGCAGACAGCTGCTGACTTATTGGATAGAGAAGAAGCTTCAGGTGAATTTCAGTCTCATCACAACACGAGAGGGCGAGTGAAGAAAGAATCCATTTATCACCGGGCGGAATGGCGGCCGTGGACGTGGGCTCCGAAGGTTGAGCTCAGAAACTCCTGAGCTCGGATTAAATGACTGTAATTCTTCAGGAGCCGGGGATGTGTGACAGGTGTGTAGTCTCGTGACACATACTGCGCACACTTCGACACCTCAGCCTCGTCCTGTCATCTGCATCATAAAACTCTCAGCGCTGCGCAGCATCCGATCTTCGGGGTGGAGCTTCGTTTCTGCAATTGAAACATTCCATTTCCTTTTCACAGACGGTAAAAGATAGAGAAAGAAATGAAGACAAGGATGCAATGTAGTGACGGAGAAGACCAAAGATAAAGGCCATTGCTACAGTTTTGTGGAAAGTGAACCAAATGGGGGATTCTCATTTTATCTGGTGACGCCATTGATACATTCTATAAAGTAAAACAATTATAAATAGTGAGGTTTCGGCAGTGTGAGAGCGGCACATTCACCAAAGACTTACGGAGGAGCTGAGCATGCAAATTTGTTATGGTACGCCTATGGAGGCTGAGGGGTTCGTGGATCGCAACTGCGGAGGCTTCTCAGTCAGTGAAACCCTGGTTTCACTCTCTTATTTATCAGAGAGTTAGGGTTTATTGCATCACAGCCTCAAGCTAAACTAACTCTGGTTTTAGAGTGGGGTTATTACGTCATAAACCCTAACTCTGAGCACCAGGTAATCGGATATACCGGTTAGCAGTTGGAAGAGACACGATTCAGTACAGCAAGATTCAGTGTCAACGTTAGTAGCAAGATATTAAGCAAGTAGCTGGTAATGGATACAGTCTCTATGGAAGGTTGTGCAACTGCACTAAATACTTGCTGTTGTGAGGGTTGGTTTTGGAGTCCGGTTCCGGTCAGGGCAGCAGTCCAAGTACTGTGGAGGCATAGGAGGGTCCCAGGAGACAGCAGGCGTTCTGGCTCAATAGTGGAACGCCATACTGTCTCGTCTGGGCGCTTATATACTGCTGTAGGGGTGTGGGGGAGGAACTTCCGCGTTCCAAGGTGGAACGCACACGGCCTTTGAACCCGGAAGTGACGAGCGTGCGCTCCCCCGTGGAACGCAGCGGCGATCCGAGACGCGGCTGGCACCCGAAACTTAGGTATGCGGCGGTGGCCGTTACAAAATTACAGCAAGAAGGTAACACCAAGAGAGTTTCAATGCAGCCAAGTAAAATGCAGCAACTTTCCCAGTACATTCCTAAGGAATGTACACTGGATGTGCGGAAGTCAGTCTTTTGAAATAAACAGTAGAGGGATAAGCTGCCATTTCTGGGGAATGTACACTAGGGGGCGCAATAGTCATTCCTATGGAGTGTACACTAGGGGGCGCAATAGTCATTCCTATGGAGTGTACACTAGGGGGCGCAATAGTCATTCCTATGGAGTGTACACTAGGGGGCGCAATAGTCATTCCTAAGAAGTGTACACTAGGGGGCGCAATAGTCATTCCTATGGAGTAAACACAAGAGGGTGCAGTAACCATTCCTATGGTGTGAACACTATGGGTGCGCACTCCATAGTAATGTACACAACTCTTTCTCAATTCAGAATTTAGAAAGCTAGTCAGATGACCAGCGAAACGTCTTCAAGAAAAATACAGCCAGCCCAGTTGCTCTGGGAAAATAGGGATTGCGGATCAATAGCAGTGATAAAGCAAACAAATCAACACCGATGGTTTTACTAAGCTTTTATGTAGTTCTGCTACTGACTCTAAGCTGTAGAGGGACTACAAATCTCAGAAATACATTATATAGCAATGCATAATGGCAACGGATATAGAGGACTACAAATCCCAGCAATACTTTATACAGCAATGCAGAGTAATATGAAGCTACCTATTCTGTGTTGCTTCGGGGTGGAGGCCTGATGTCTCCAGGGTCTCAGGAAGGCTGTGCGGGGTCTCGGGAAGGCTGTGCAGGGTCTCACGTGGGCTGTGCAGGGTCTCAAGAGGGCTGTGCAGGGTTTTAGGAGGGCTGTGCAGGGTCTCAGGTGGCTTATACGGGGTCAGGAGAGCTGTGCGGGGTCTCACAAGGGTTGTTTAGGGTCACCCCGGGGCTGTGCGGGTGTAAGCAGCGTGGTTCCGGCGTTGTAAACAGGCACCACATACAGTTCACACGAAGGCTGCCGAGGTCCCCAGTAAACTGTACCTTCTGATAGGGATGCACCTTTTAAGGAAAACTTCCCCTTTAAGTTGTGGGCCTTATTTGTGACAGTGGACCCCGGGGCAATTACCCACTTTGCCCAATGGATAAAGCGGCCTTGTCAGTAACCATTACTATGGAGTGCACACTAGGGAGCGCAGTTACTATTCCTAGGGAATGTACACATGTGAGGGGAGGGGGGGAGGGGGGCTACTATTCTTATGGAATTCAGACTTAGGGATGCATGTACACTAGAGTGTATAGCAACCCTTCCTATGTATTGTACCATAGTGGGCACAGTAACCATTACTATGGAGTGCACACTAGAGGGTGCAGATATCATTTCTATATAGTGTATACTCAGGGGGCACAGCTACCATTCCTATGAAGGGAACACCAGGGGTGCATTTATTATCTCTATAAAATATACATTACGGGGACAAAGCAACTTTTTCTTTGGAGTGCACACTAAGGGGTGCAGCATCAATTCCTATGGATGGTACACTAGAGAGTATAGCTACCCTTCCTGAGGAATATACACTAGGGGGCACAGTAACCATTCCTATGGAGTGTACACTAGAGGGTGCAGATATCATTTCTATATAGTGTATACTCAGGGGGCACAGCTACCATTCCTATGGTAGACATGTGCGAATCGTTTCGTTACGAATCGAAATTCGTACGAATTTTCCTGAAATTCGTACATTCGGAAGCATCTGAAATCCGAATTGCAGTTTCCGAATTGTATCCGAAATACGAAATTCCGTTAACGAATTTCGCATCCGAATTTCTTTGAAACGGGAACTAATATTACCCCTGTAAATGAGGTTGGGAACAACATGACAAGTTTTTTTTTTTAATCCGAGATACGGATCCGCTGCTGCTGAGAGTCGCATTACAATACACAGGCAGGAGATACGAAATTCCGTTGACGTATTTTCGTTCCGTTACGAACATTCGTTATATTGAAGTTAAAAAGCAAAGTACATTTATATTGGAGTTGATGGTAGTTTTTTTTAAAGTCCGAAATACGAAATTCGGATCCGGAATCCGTTAACGGAATTCGTATTTCGGATAAAAAAACAACTACCACATCGACTCCAATATTAACAAAGGTATTTTTGCTTTTTAACTTCATCATAACGAATGTTCGTAAAGTTACGAAAATGTGCCGAAACTAACGAAAATCCGTATTTCGTACGAATCCGAATTGAGTTTCGGATACGAATTACGAAATACGAAATAATGGATATTCCGAAACGGAACGAAATGGAACACATTTTTTGACGGCGCACAAGTCTATCCTATGGAGTGTACACTAGGGGGGTGCACCTTAGCCCTCGTTCACACCTGACCGTTTTGTAGCGCGTTCTCCTCTCGACGAACGCTCTACAAAACGGTCAAAAATATAAATTGCATTGTAGTCAATGGTCTCGTTCCTACCTTGGCGTATTTCCGCCCGTCCCTAACGCCCTACAAAACGGCCCACACCTGAAAAGGTACAGGTACTACTTTGGGCCGTTTTGTAGGGTGTTTTCCATTGGGATACAGCCAAGTAGCCTTCGGAATCGCGCGACGGTCGCACAACTTTTTTACCGCGAATCACGGTAAAAAAAAAAACGCGCCACGGTTGCGCGACAGACGCGCATATGCAATACGCCTAGGTGTGAACGAGGGCTAATATCTCCATAAAGCATACACTAGAGGGCAAAACAACCGTTGCTTTGGAGCATACCCAGGAGGGTGCAGCTACCATTCCTATGGAGGGTACATTAGGAGGTTCCGTATCCTCCAGTAAATGTACTTTTTCTGCATCACCAATGAAACATTTATCCCAGGACACCGCGAGGAACACGGGACATTTTTCCTCCTTCACTGAAGACTTTCAGGGGAGATTCCAGATTTTATGTGTCATGGATCTCGTTATGGTCTCCGGGTCTTAGTAATGACACGTTTCCCCTCTGGAATGTTGTGAATCAATGCATTGAAATTGAACATTGTCGCATGATTTCTGTAGTATAAAAACACGGCTAACTATTGATTTGCCTACAGAAGTATATTTAGAGCAAAACATAGAAAAATGACAGAAAAACTAAAAAAACCTCCAGAGGGAAACTTGCCGTGTTATTGCATCCGAAAATAAAATGACCCAAAATGTATCGCTAATCCTCGCTAAAAATATACAACCCCAATTCCAAAAAAAGTTGGGACGCTCTGAAAAAACTACATAAGAACAAAATGAAATGATTTCTAAATCTCATAAATGTATATTTTTGTTAACAATAGAAAATATATTAAACATTTAAACTGAGAAAATGGACCATTTTAAGCAAAAAAAAATAAGGTAATTTTGTAATTGATGCAGCAACACGTCTCAGTAAAGTTGGGACAGGGCCATGTTTACCTCGGTGTAGCATCGCCTCTTCTTTTAAAAACACTGTAAACGTCTGCGAACTGAGGAGAGCAGTCGCTGGAGTTTTGGAAGAGGAATGTTGTCCCATTCTTGCCTGCTATAGGATTCTAATTGCTCAGCAGTCCCGGGTCTTCGTTGTCGTATTGTTCGTTTCAAGATCCCCCAAATATTTCCAATTGGTGAAAGGTCTGGAATGCAGGCGGGCCAGCTAAGCACCCGGACTCTTCTACTACGAAGCCATGCTGTTGTCATAGATGCAGTATGAGGTTTGGCATTGTCCTAATTAAATATACAAGGCCTTCCCTGAAAAAGTCGCCGTCTGGATGGGAGCATATGCGGATCTAAAACCTGGATATATCTTTCAGCATTGATGGTGCCTTACCAGATGTGCAAAAGGCTTTTGAACTGAGCGCTAATAACAAGCTGGAAGGTCCCTCTTCTCTTTAGTCTGGAGGATGCGGCGCTCATGGTTGTCAAATTTCGATGTGTATGACCACAGAACAGTTTTTCACTTTGCAACAGAACATTTAAAATTAGTTTTGTCCCAGAGAAGACGCCGGCCTTTCTGGATCATGTTCAGATATGGATTCTTCTTTGCAAGATGGAGCTTTAACTTGCATTTTTGGATGACACTGTGTTCACAGACAGGGATTTGTGGAAGTACTCCTGAGCCCGTGCAGTGATGTCCATCACAGAATCATGCCTGCTTTTAATGCAGTGCTGTCTGAGTGTCCAAAGATCGCAGGCATCCAATATTGTGTTTTTCGGCCTAGTCCCTTGTGTACAGAGATCTCTCCAGATTCTCTGAATCTTTTGATGATATTATACATAGTTACATAGTATTTGGGGTTGAATAAAGACATACGTCCATCAAGTACTCTATAAAGTGGCACAATTGTAGACTTGTCCCTGCAATACATCCCCTTCTTAATACAGGACAGGACCCTGCTAGCTTTGTTTACCGCAGCTTGTCACTGCAAGCTACCATTCAGTTTGTGGTCTACAATGACCCCCAAATCTTTTTCTATTTCTGACTTCCCTATTATGTATTGTAGATGACGAGAGATTTACTTTATTATTTATTTATACTGAAATTCTTCAACACATTTTGGGTGCAGCTTTTCACGGATTGGTGACCCTCTGCAATCTTCACCTCTGAGACACTCTGACTCTCTTAGATGCTCTTTTTATACCCAATCATGTGACTGACCTGTTGCCAATTAACCTCATTAGTTCTTCCGGCTCTTCCTTGTTAGTATCACCTACTTTGCCAGGTGTATTTTTGCCCTGTCCCAACTTTACTGAGACGTCTTGATGTCATCTGTTCTGTCATGGAGCTCCATCCACATGTGCATTGTTTTTCTTAAAATGGTCCATTTTTCTCAGTTTACACATTTGATATGTTTTCTATTTTCTATTGTAAATGAAAATTCGGGTTTATAAAGATTTACAAATCATTTCATTCTGTTTTTATGTAGATTTTACACAACGTCCCAACTTTTCTGGGAATCGGGGTTATTGGGAAATACACAAATCTTAACATATGACTACGACAGTTCGACACTCACGAAAGAGGGAAAACTGCAATTAAATCCATTGTAGTTTATTGTTCACAGAGGGCAAGGGAAATGAATGAAAACATTTAAAAACAAAATGAATCCAATGAAAATGAAACAAAATGAATCTCATTTAGCACCGATCCCACCGTTCTATTGTCAAATGTATTTCCAATGGTTTAATATACAATACAAAGGAACAAGTGGCAGTGCAAATAAAATATGTTACAATACCTCTGTGATCCGTGTTTGTACAGCCAGGGGCATGGCCTATCTTGTCCATCTGCCACATGCCCCATGTGTGTGCCAGCTTGTGGCCTCTTCACAATGGCTGGTGATGTTTGTTTGCACATGTGCATTAGCATGCATGGGCATGGGTCTCTGATGCTGGGCATGCATACTCACGTAGAGGGTATTTAAAAACATTCCTTTCTGGTGCCCGGTGCTGTGTCTTTTTTCCAGCTTCCCCAGAGCTAACGTTGGCTGTCTGTTGGGAACCTGGATTGACCGGACCACTCTCTCTCTCCTGCCTCGACCCCTAATTGGACCTTATTACTTTCTTGTCTGCTGCATGCTTTGATCCCTGATTGGACCTGACTACTCCCTTGTCTGCACCCTGCCTCAACCCCTGATTAGACCTGACTATTCTCAACCCTGCTGCCTCCTAAGACCTCTGCCCGACCTTAACCCGTGCTGGGACGTGACTACTCTCTTGCCTCTCCCGACCCTGATTGAACCTGATTACTCTCTCCTCTTCAGCCTGCCTCAACCCCTGATTGGACCTAACTACTCTTCCACCTGCCCTGACGCCTGATTGGACCTTACTATTCTCTCCCCTGCTGCTTCCTAAGACATCTGCCCGACCTTAACCTCTGCTGGGATGTGACTACTATCTTGCCTCTCCCGACCCTGATTGAACCTGATTACTCTCTCCTCTTGTGCATGCCTCGACCCCTGATTGGACCTAACTACTCTTCCACCTGTCCTGACCGCTGATTGGACCTTACTATTCTCTCCCCTGCTGCTTCCTAAGACATCTGCCCGACCTTAACCTCTGCTGGGATGTGACTACTATCTTGCCTCTCCCGACCCCTGATTGAACCTAATTACTCTCTCCGCCGCCTGCCTCGACCCCTCATTGGACCTGACTATTATCTCGCCTGCAAAGCTCTCTGCACCATAGCACCTGTTCCCATTATCCCTTGATGGGGTAATCCTGAGGGCTCATGAGCAATGGAAACCAGGACCACTAGTGTTCTGACCCATCTCCACCATTGGAAGCTCTGGTGAAGAACCACTGCCCCTTAGACTGCGCACCTCATAGGAGCCCGCGTCACCCGAGACACCATAACACTGCAAGCTGTCCGCACCACTCTGAATGTTCGCAGTGATGTCGCTGGACCTCAAGGTCAGCTCAGGATTTGGGAAGGACCGTGTTCTCCCAGGATTTGGGCTCCTCAGTTTTCCCAGGGATCTGTCAAAAAGGCCCAGTGATGTCATCTTCACTTTGCCTGGGGTGTTGGGTTAGCATATGTTAAAGGAGAAGTATGAGGCGGGTGCTTTTCACTCACCTCATAGTTCTAGCCGACCTGTGACAATGAGACTGTCACAGGTCGGCTCAGTAGATCGGGAGGTGTGCGAACACCTCGGTGTTCGCTCACTTCTCGATCCTGTCACGGTTCTCTGCCGTGACAGGGGAGGGGATGGATTCCCCCCTCCCCGCTCCGATCCTCCAATGCTGACTGGCGGAACGGACGGGGGAGGGGGCGGGTACAGCTGGCTCTGCCTCTAGATAGGCAGAGCTAGATGTCACTCACGCAGCTGGGCGGATCCAGACAGATTAGTTCCGGCTGCGGCGTCTCAGTATACTGCAAGCTGTAGCTCCCTATATACTGAGCTTAGGGTGACGGGAGGACGCTAGTTTGTGTCCTCCCGTTACCCCAAGGAGAACTATGGGGAACCTTTTATGTCATTAAAAAATATGAGTCATTGAAATAAATCTTTTTTTTTTGGAAGAGCTGAAAAGGGCCGAACTTGTTTGTACAGCTGCTGCGGTAACACAATGCGTAATCTGTTCTCTGGTTATTTATTATTATTTTCCTGTAGAATCAGTGAGGTCCGGACATCTCTATTCTGCCAATGAGTGGGAATGGATGTGAAGAAGGGGGATTATGCGGCGGCGATCCTTCCTGATCTCTGTTGTATAATACTTTTTTTGGAATGTTTTCTGTGGCTTGTGCACAAAACCGTTACTGTGCCATCAGGTGTTTACCATAATTACAGTTGTAATGACTCCTCATGTCCTGAAATGGCTTCCTCTGATATCACTGCCCACTGGGAGCTTCTCACAATGTACATCAGAAGCTGCAGCAAGTCAGATTCCTTCACTCATCCCTCCTCTCACTCCTCTGCTCAGCCCACCGCTCATTCCTTCCATGATCCCTACACTCATCCCTTCACTCATTACTCCGCCCATACCTTCCCACATCCCTCCATTTATCCCTCTGCTCATTTCTCCACTCATTCCTTCCCCTATTCCTCCACTCCACACTTCCCACATCCCTTCGCTTTTCCCTCAACCCATCCCTCCACTCATTAGACTTGTGCGCCGTCAAAAAAGTGTTACGTTTCGTTCCGTTTCGGAATATCCGTTATTTCGTAATTTGTATCCGAAACTCAATTCGGATTCATACGAAATACGGATTTTCGTCAGTTTCGGCACATTTTCGTAACTTTACGAACATTCGTTATGATGAAGTTAAAAAGCAAAAATACCTTTGTTAATATTGGAGTCGATGTGGTAGTTGTTTTTTTATCCGAAATACGAATTCCGTAAACGGATTCCGGATCCGAATTTCGTATTTCGGATTTAAAAAAAAACTCATCAACTCCAATATATGTCTTCCTTTTTAACTTCAATATAACGAATGTTCGTAACGGAACGAAAATACGTCAACGGAATTTCGTATTTCCTGCCTGTGTATTGTAATGCGACTCTCAGCAGCAGCGGATCCGTATTTCGGATATAATTCGGAAACTGCAATTCTGATTTCGGATGCTTCCGAATTTACGAATTTCAGGAAAATTTGTACGAATTTCGATTCGTAACGAAACGAATCGCACATGTCTACCACTCATCCCTTCACTTTTCCCTCCACTCATCCCTCCGCTTATCCCTCCTCTCACTCCTCTGCTCATCCCTCCACTCATTCCTTCTATTATCCCTCCACTCATCCCTTCACTCATCCCTTCCCTCATCCCTTCCCCCATCCCTCCACCAAACACTTCCCTCATCCCTTCGCTTTTCCTCCCACTCATCCCTCTGCTCGTTCCTTCGCTCATCCCTCCACTCATCCCTTCACTCATCCCTCCACTCATCCCTTCACTCATCCCTTCCCTCATTCCTCCACCTAACACTTCCCTCATCCCTTTGCTTTTCCCTCAGCTCATCCCCCACTCATCCCTCCGCTCATACCTCCACTCATTCTTTTGCTCATCCCTTTCCTCATCCCTCCACTCATTCCTTCACTTATCCCTCCGCTAGTCTCTTTGCTTATCCCCCCCACTCATCTCTCCACTCATTCCTTTGCTCTTCCCTCTGCTCATCTCTCCACTCATCCCTCCGCTCTTCCCTCTGCTCATCCCTCCACTCATCTCTCCACTCATTCCTTCGCTCTTCCCTATGCTCATCCCTCCACTCATTCCTTCGCTCTTCCCTCTGCTCATCCCTCCACTCATTCCTTCGCTCTTCCCTATGCTCATCTCTCCACACATTCCTTCGCTCTTCCCTCTGCTCATCCCTCTGCTCTTCACTCTGCTCATCCCTCCACTTATCTCTCCACTCATCCCTCCGCTCTTCCCTCTGCTCATCTCTCCACACATTCCTTCGCTCATCCCTTTTTTTCATCCCTACTTTTGAGTAGCAGACGAAAAGTACGAGGATACACACAGTGCTCATTCTGTGATCAGCAGATCTCTCGTTCTGTCCCAGAACATTCCTTTGGCCCGAGTCTGTTTATTTTTAGAAACTCTCTTCTGCTCTTTGGGCTGAACCCCCATTCATTGCCCCAACATTGTAATAAGCAGGGGCGGCGGATCCACCCAGAAGATGGGGAGGTCAGCGCAGAGTCTGCGTCGTGCCGACAGCTCGTCAAGGCTCTGCTCATCACGGCTGTAATTACTAATTTCCTTAACGTGATGTGATTGGACGTTTCAGGTGCAGAGTTCTCCTACGGTTGACCAACAGTCTTTCCTATTAACTGATAACTTCCATTTGCTTATGATTTTCCAGGTAACAATTATCTACAGCTGTGTCCAGAAGTCAGGGGGCAAAACGGTTTATTAACCCCGCGAGTTGGACAAACTTCTCTGGAACTTGTATTTTTTTTCTTTATTTAGCCCAGGACGTGATATTTTCAAAGGATTTGAGGCCTCTGAAGTCGCTACGGTATAAATGTGATGTGTTTTGTTGAATATAGCAGAAGGCAAAGAGGACAGAAGAGGACGCTACAAGAGCTGAAGGGCAATCTTCCGATGGGGACTAGTGACTAAAAGGCTAAATCCTTTCACTTTGTAGAGATTTTTCTTCACTTCCTGTTGCATCTCCAGACAGGGCCGGATTTACTCTCTCTGCTGCCCCAAGTCCAGGTCCTCCAATACAAATGATATATATTGTATAAAACAAGCGGCGGCTTACATATAGCTCTGCTTGCCCATAGCTGGGCTAAATGTAGAAAACAACTACCCGCCCAGCACCCGGAACTGCATGTCCTGGGCATCGGGAGATAGGAATGTTACACCCCCTGCTGCCCCTCTACTCCCTGCTGCCCCAAGGCCGGGCCTTGTTTGGCCTTGTGGGAAATCCTGCCCTGTCTCTAGGACAGGAAGAGAAATGAATTCTTCTCAACAGGATCCTGATGATAATAAGTAGGGTATGTACAGGAACCCTGGTTAAAACAGAAACTTGTTTATTTGCTTACTTTACTACATTATGTGTATTGTCAATATGAAGAAACAAACACAACATGAACCTAAAGCATGTGACTTGGAAAGCAAGTATCCCCACCCTTTCTCATAACAATGGCTGGCCTATCACTGACTTGAGAACCCCACCACTAAACTCTAACTCATTCTTTTCACTATGTTTCTGTTACATTGTATCATTGTAGTCATGTGACCTAAAAATAGAGGGCTCTGCCCCTCCTTCCCACACACTATTGGCTGGATTTTTTGTCGCCCACTTGTAAGTGATTCACATCTTATCCCTTCAGTCTTCTTTCTCTATTCTATGTACATGCTGTGAGCTCCCTTACTGAACAAGGTTATTGATTTGTTTTCAGTGCAACTAAAGGATCACAGAATCAGCAAGAACCTGCTGCCAATCAAAGTTCCTGATAGGAAGTTTATTGAATCACAAGAAGCATGTGCCAGTCAGAGGGCTTGTACTCCTTCCCCATCTCAGAAATAATCTGCATTTCCAGGCATACAGAATTCTTGCCTTCCCTGATTTGCAAGGGAGGGGGAGGGATTTAGTAAAGGTAAATAAGCTGTTCACTATGCAAAGCAATGGCGCTCTATTGACTTCCATCACCCAATCATGTCCAACCCAGATACTGTCTGTTTTTTATTTTCTTTTCATGTATTGGATATACTTTGCAAAGTGATTGTTCACCTATGTGAAGGTTCCCCGTGCAAAGTGAACAGCCTGACTGTCTTTAGTAAATCAACCGCAATGAATCATCTAATACATTGTATCATTGAAATCTCTGCAGCCCGGGATCAAACGCACATTTTTCAGCATTTCCTATGTGACTCTATAATGTAGCGGGTTGCTGTGACAGACGTATTTCATCCCTATTTTGTGGATCGATTATTAAGGTGGCGCAAATTACCTTTCCGATGATTTGCATTTGATGGAAGGAGGAAATATTCTCAACATGTGGTGAACTTTGGATCTTTCGTATCATTGCGGATACAAACCTCAAAAAGAATTGTCTGACTGTGATACGATATGATTCATTATATTTATGAATGTATAAGACTGTCAGGAATGTTTGCTCGATACATTTAGATATTTCCTTTTATTGACTTTGCATGAGTATCACCCAGCTGACTGACAGTCAGTAATCCTTGTGATACAATTTTCTTGATGCATGAGGCCCCATGGGGATTTGTGGTGTATTATATTATATATATACAGTGTGTGTGTGTATATATATATATATATATAGATAGATATACACACACTATATTGCCAAAGTATTGGGCCCCTCCCCTTCCAAATCATTGGATTCAGGTGTTCCGTGACATTTCCCGGCTACTAAACGCACCAGTGCACAAAGCAAGGTCCATAAAGACATGGATGGGGGATTTTGGGGTGGAGGAACTTGACTGGCCTGCTCAAATTCCTGACCTCAACCCCATAGAAGACCTTAGGGTTAGGGTAAAAGGGAGTAAAAAAAAAAATCACAAATAAAAAGAGTAATATATGAAATAAGCTAAACTACTCTAAATACACTAAAAACTGCTAGACACTAAAAAAAAAATCTTAATAAAGATAAAAAATTGAACATAATTGAAGAAACATTTTCATAAGTAGCTCAGTAAGTAAAATTGAGAATTTTTTATTAACGATTTTTGCTGGCGCCAAAAAATATGAATTTTGTCTGCAAAATGAATTTAACCAAAATCTCTCCGTCATCCTATGGGACAGAAATACAAATCCTTTTGGAGGTAACATGGCTGCCATATTTGTATTATTTAGCTGTTTGGAGTTCAGCTTTAAATAGCAGTTGGCTAGGCCGCCCCTACCCCATATGCCACCTGAGGCAGTAGGGCGGGGCAGGGTGGGGGGGGGTGGCGAGTGCAGTGGGACAGACAGCTGTGTTAGATGGACAGAGAGCCATGCTGTCAGCAGCTCTCTGTCTGGTCTCGCCCAGCTCAGTGATGTCACTGGTTGCAGGGAGCTCGGTGGGACACCAGCCAGATCATGGAACTGCAAGTGACATTATGCATTAATATAATAAACCCAACTTTAAATATAAAATAAAAACACTAACACTTTTATTTGGCAATAAATGGCCGCGGCATTTTTTATTGGAATTGGTTTTCCCGCCTAAAACTGTAAGCCTGCCTGGATACTGAGTTAACCAATCACCTGTCAGGAAGAAAGCAGAAAAAGCGGGAAAACCAAACAAAATGGAGGAAAAAGAACTACAAGTCCCTGCAAATCCATGAGGGGGGGGGGCTCACCTAGGGTTCGTTCATCCCCCCCTTTCATTCCACTCAGCTCCTGGCAACTGATGACGTCAGTGAGCTGGGTGGGAAGCTGGACAGAGTGTCACAGGTTGCTAAGAGTTCTTAGCAACCTGAGATGCTGTGACTGCCCCTCTGAAACAATTGATAACCCAGCCTCCTTTCTATAAGTCCTTCAGGAAATTAGATAACGGAGGCAGCCGGAGATGTATAAGAGATCTTGTTCAGGTTTGTGCCCTTAAAACGTCAGGTTAGAAAGACAATGATGATCTCCGCGTCCTTTGTGAAATGAATTCCGGTGAATCCCTTCACCCCTAAACAAGCGTGACCATGCGCTCCCCCAAGCCGGCCAAACGCTCGGGGAAATTGCAATGGTGTAAACAAGCTCCGAGCATTTTCAAAATAAGGCCAATATTTCATCCGGAGAGAATGAGGATTTGCCCAGACGGCTGCCTTACCCGGGGAAGGTGAGGGAGACCACGTCTCTGATATAAGCCGGGATGAAAGTGATTCATTAATGCCACAGAGAAAGAGCAGGGAATGGCTTTGTGACGCTTGGACAATAACACGAAGGCCGTTTCTTGATGGATGAACACAATGAACTTACAGTTTAACAATACTTTGCAACGTGCTCCTCTGAGAAATAAATGTGCTGACCTTAAACAGCGAGCAAAACTTCCCGACTGCGGCACCCAAACTTTCCCAGCTCGGCTGACACATATTTCTTTGGCTTTATAGGGGCCAAGAGACAATTACTGCCAGTCAGCAGTCAGAAGAATGGCACTAGAATGCTATGCCGGGGCTGCCGGGCTGAAAGACGTTATCTCCAAAGATTTCAACAAGGTTTTATACCGTCAGACAGAAGACAAACCTGCACATTTCCCAGGCAACCCCTTTGTTGGTGAAGTCTAGCACAATATTGTATGTAGTAAATACATTTTATTTGTAGCAGTTGTAGGGCAAAACCCTTCTAAGTTTGTTACTTTACCGCTCAGCGAATGTCTGGATCTAAATAAAGATAATGGCACCCGGGAAGAAATGTTTGATCTTATATATAGTATGTAAACGTATCATATACTATAATACCGATCAGTGGCGTAGCAATAGCCATAGCGACCCAGGCGGCCGCTATGGGGCCCGGGCACAGGGGGGCCCGGCCAGGACACCCCCCCCCCCCGTGCCTGGCC
>NW_017307034.1:689139-694571 GCF_000935625.1 Nanorana parkeri
GTAAGGAGTGCGACCGGCCCACCTGAGGGTGACCCTGCAGAGCCCACCATAGAGAGTCTATGGTGGGCTCTGCAGGGTCACCCTCAGGTGAGCTATTTGGGCTCTTCAAGGGGTGTAACTAGAAATCACGGGGCTCCATACAAAATGTTGCTATGGGGCCCTGTGATATCTAGTTACGCCCCTAATACCGATATACTATTGGCTGTCTCTCTTGGCACTCATTTATCAGTCTATAAACACCTTTGGATCTATTTGTAACCAAGCAAAACGAATGGCAAACGCACTCATCAACTCATAACCAGCTTTAGGCCTCATTCACACTGCCACGCATATACACGTGTACGCGCGTATAGTACCATATGCAGCATATGCAAATAAATGGCTCCATACACATAGCTGCGTATGGAGCCGTGTATTTCGTAGCGTAAAAATGCGCAAAAACAGAATGTAACCGTGATGCGTTCCGGGCAGATTATTTCTGCGTATTTACGCGCATATATACGCACGTACGCGAGTACAGTTCATTAACATTTCTATTACGAATTATGCATTGTGGGGTTGCAAATAGTGCACGCATATACACTGAGCGGCCAGATTATTATATACACTGAGTGGCCGGATTATTATATACACCGAGTGGCCGGATTATTATGACCACCTGACGTTTGTAGGCAGATTAGCTATAATTTGGTGCTGAAGTTGCTAGAGGGCCGGACCATTATAAATAGGGAAATATATATATATACGTTTTTAGCTGGGGTCCTCTGCGACCTGAAAATTATTTCAAGTGTTTCTCTGTAGTAAAAAGGATGAGCGGCTCTTTTCCTGAAGGTGCCCTTGTTCTGAGCTTCCTCCTTCTTCTTCTTGATGTTTTTTGCTACATTGTTTCACTGCCAGCAGCAATCAGGAAGAGGTCATCCCTGTGACTGAGTAACACATTTATGCAATTTATAGTCTCGGTGCAAAAGTAAAAGTCACTGGGCTGTAGTTTGACGGCAGCAGTAGTACATATCACCATAATAAGTAAAACACACCTAAGAAATATAATTACCAAATGCCGTGCCCTGACACTGCGTATGAGGCCCCCCCCACACACACACACAGGAAGCGGCAGATGTGCTCGGCACGTCTACAAATTAGCATGTTCTGCCCTAGGATGTCTTGTATATTTTCCTTGGTCATGTGATAATATTGCAGTATATAATATGACATATTTCGGGGATGATTTCTTCCCGAGAAGTAAACGAGGGAATAATGGGCACCCTTCTAGACTGAGACTTTGCACACAGAGATCTCTGTATTCCCGGGATGGCACCTACCTCATTAGAAGGAAAAAAAAAGAGCTCGCAAACTGCGCAGGTGGAGAGCACGAGGTGCGTTCGCAACTCTTGGATTTGCAGCATCTTGAAAACGGCTTTGAAAATTGACCTGCTAGTTGCTTCCAGATGGGCCGCTCCGGCAGCTGCACAAGCAGAGTCTGAAATTAGATCCACTCTCTTGCAGGAGAACATTTTACAATACATCTGAGGCCGGCGTTCCGCGGGCCAGCGTTCCATTTACACAGAAATATTAGACAGTAAGCACTGAATCAAGCTGTTGGTTTTTGTTACAAATAGGCAATATTTCTAAGATTTATTCCGCCCTGGGAACGCCATTCCCACACTTTCTGATGATTTGCAGATACGAGGCAAAGTTTGTAAGCTCTAACAGCTATTTCGAGGCACAAAGCTGGGTGATGTCATGTCCATCCATGGTGCCCAAAATACACAAATGTGTTCCTGGCCCTCGAGAGCAGGGCAGACTTTGTATTTATGTTTGGTTTAATAAGGTAGTTACAGATCAGACCCTCAAGTCCCAGGGCCCGGGTATGGAAGTGTGTACTGGGACTCGGTGGTTGAGGATGCCTGGCAGAGCTTAGAAAGTGTGCCAACGCATCCATTTAATGAATGCTTAGACTCGGATGAAGCAATCACACCTTGGCTGCATCAGTGATTGCTATGTGATTTACAAATTGTGAATGAGCAGTATTTCTGTTACTCTGAATGTTTCATTGGAAGGTAATATTTCCATCAGTGGGCAAACCCTTGCAAAAATTTCAAGTGGAGTAGATTCAGTGGAGTGGACACTGAGCAGATATTCACAGTACCCTTGACATGCAATGAACCAATACTTATTTATTCATTACAGGTATTTAGACATGTGCGATTCGTTTCGTTCCGAATCGAAATTCGGACGCAATTTCGGAAATTCGGACATTCGGATGTATCCGAATTCAGAATTACAGATATAACGAATGGAAACGAATCTGAATTTCCGTTTCCGAAATTCAGTAGCGGTAGTTCGTTCGGACGTTCGTTTCGTGTTCGTTTCTTATTCGTTTCTTATTCGTTTCGTTTCGTTGGAGCAAAGTGACATTAGAGGAGAAAAACATTTCCCCCTCAAATGGCTGCAAACGAATGAACGAAACGAATAAGAAACAAAAACTAAACGAACGTGCGAACGAACTACCGCTAACGAATTTTGTCCGAATTGACTTTCACACCCGAATCTCGAAAAACGAAATAACACAAATCCGAATTTAAAACGAAACGAAACTAAACAAATTTTTTGGCAGTGCACATGTCTAAAGGTATTTATATAGCGCCGTCAATTCACGCAGCACTTTACATAGTTGCACATTCACATCAGTCCCTACCCTCAAGGAGCTTACAACCTAAGGTCCCTATCTCATATGCATACATAGAGGGCCAAATTAGAGAGCAGCCAATTAACCTACCAGCATGTCTTTGAATACACATGTCCTTACCCGCCCCACCAGTCTGATACAGGAGCCTTCCCTTCTTCCTGGAGCATGGGTACCCCACTGTTCACTTGCTGAACTCCGCTACGGAATGGATAGGATCAAGAGGGGATCCAACTTTATCTGATTGACAGATAGCACAGGAGGACACCAGGTGAGACCCTTCTGATGTCATATCCATAAGAGGGAACTTGTATACTTTCTTATTAGGTCAGGAGGAGCACCATTTTACTGGGTGGATTGTTTAGCAAGCAGATGATTGATCCAATTATGTGAATTAATCCATTTACCACTATAACTCCATAAAGTGCCTCATTCTCATTCGTAGGGATAGGGACTCTTCTCGCTGTCCCTATTTTCAACACAACTGTCCTTCTAAGAGTTCCATTGTACAGATCTGTATTGATGTGTCATGTTGGTAACATATTTTTAATTTATCATTTATTCTATGTAAAGGACTTGCTAAGTTTTCAAACAGTGACAATCAGAGATGCTTTTAGATTTCTGGGTTTTGGGATTTCAGCAATATGATGGAATTTGGTTGCAAAGGGCAGAATTTACATTTTGGTAAATTGGGACCTTTTGCACAAATACTTATTAGACTTGTGCGCCGTCAAAAAATGTGTTCCGTTTATATTTCGTTTCGTAATATCCATTATTTCGTATTTCGTAATTCGTATCCGAAACTCAATTCGGATTCGTACGAAATACGGATTTTCGTTAGTTTCGGCACATTTTCGTAACTTTACGAACATTCGTTGTTATGAAGTTAAAAAGCAAAAATACCTTTGTTAATATTGGAGTCGATGTGGAAGTTGTTTTTTTATCCGAAATACGAATTCCGTTAACGGATTCCGGATCCGAATTTCGTATTTCGGACTTTAAAAAAAACTACCATCAACTCCAATATAAATGTACTTTGCTTTTTAACTTCAATATAACGAATGTTCGTAACGGAACGAAAATACGTCAATGGAATTTCGTATTTCCTGCCTGTGTATTGTAATGCGACTCTCAGCAGCAGCGGGTCCGTATTTCGGATTAAAAAAAAAATCTTGTCATGTTGTTCAACCTCATTTACAGGGGTAATATTAGTTCCCGTTTCAAAGAAATTCGGATCCGAAATTCGTTAACGGAATTTCGTATTTCGGATATAAATTCGGAAACTGCAATTCGGATTTCGGATGCTTACGAATGTATGAATTTCAGGAAAATTCGTACGAATTTCGATTCGTAACGAAACGAATCGCACATGTCTAATACTTATAGATGATTATAGATGTCCATGAAGGGTCATACTGTAACACTCGCCTGTAGTGTTGCCTATGGGATACAGTGGATCGCAACTGCGGATGAGCGGAAATGCTATAGGACGGGAATCAGAGAGCAACTTTTCCTCTTTCTGCCCAGTTTTGGATTGAGGCCAAGAGTAATTTGCAACACATCACACCCCGTATAAATTGTAAGGTTACTGTTAGGTAACAGCCTCCCTCACTGTGCTGTACCTCTGAACAACACCAGGGGGAGGAAACAGCAAAGGGAGTCAAATATGCAGGTAGGATAATGACATATAAATCTAATCCCTTGAGACAGCTAGGCTATCTAGATTGTCCGGTTTGTCATACATATAACTTTAAACAGGCCCCACTGGATAGCTTGTATTGTTTGAGGACATCAATTGCAATAGATGGTATTCCCAGAGTACATAGCATGCATTGTTGAAGACAGCAAATGCAATAGATGGTATTCCCAGAGTACTTGCGGTTTAGGTGGTTGTGGAGTCTCCAGCCAGGGTATGTTGGTTTAGGTCCTTGGGAGGGCGAGTGTGGAGCTGGTTTGGTCAGCGTCCAGTACACTCAACTGAAGACGCCGATCAATACCGGAGCTGCGGCTTTTAAGCCGGGTGCTGCGCCTGGAGGGGGCGGAGTTACGTGACGCTCCTGCGCCAGACGTGGATGCGTCTCGGGGAAGCGACGGAGGAGGCCTCTGACGCGCCTGCGCAAGACGTCGCCGTAAGGCAGCGGAGGACGTCTCCCTCTGACACTGGCGGCCCGGGCCAGCGACCCACGGCGCGCCTGCGCAGTTCGTCCATGAACCGCGGCGCCAGCACTGACCAGGCTGCGGCTATTACACCTAAGGGGGCCGCCGACCCACGGCGCGCCTGCGCAGTCCGTCCACGAGCCGCGGCGCCAGCACTGACCAGGCTGCGGCTGTTACACATACTAAAGTATATTTGCAGTCTATCTGAACCCTGCCTGCTCTAGGCTCCTTTTGGCCTGCAAGGCAAATCATTCTTTCTAAAGTGCTAAAAAGTTTCCCTTTTTCTCATATCAGAAAGTTTGGTATGAGTCACAATATTATTTATCCCCAGTCCTTCTTTCCTACTGCTCCCCTTCTCTGGGACGCCACATGTCATCAATCATACATCAACACTCCATTGTGAAAAAAAATTCATCCCCAAAGGTATATTACCCTAATCCATAACATCTAGATCCCTACACAGACAATATGGGCAAAACTTTGTGAACATATGCCCATCACACCTTTGTTAGCTTGTGGGGCATGTCATACAAAACCCATGTCCATTAATATGAAGTTGTCCCCCCACCCCCATGGCCATTATTATGAAGTT
>NW_017307034.1:694590-698975 GCF_000935625.1 Nanorana parkeri
CCACCCCATGGCCATTAATATGTAGTTGTCCCCCCCACCCCCATGGCCATATGGCCATTAATATGTAGTTGTCCCTACACTCCCATGGCCATTAATGTGGAATTGCCCCCTCCCCATGGCCATTAATATGACGTTACCCTCTTTGTATCTATAACACCCTCCACTCTTCTGGGAAGACTTTCCACAAGATTTTGGAGGGTGTCTGTTGGAATTTGTGAGGTTAGGTACTGATGTTAGATGAAAACACTTGGCTCACAATTGGTGTTCCACTTCATCCCAGGTGTTCAGTGGTCAAGGCTCTGTACAGGACACTCGAGTTCCTCCACACCAAACTGGTGATGCCCAGGGCTGGATTTCCTCTCTCTACTGCCCCAATGCCAGGTTCCTCAATGCGCCCCCCTGCATGCAGGATGCATACAAGTGATCTCGGTGACATTGCCGAGATCACTTGTACAAAACAAGTGGCGGCTTCCCCGCTGTACATTTAGCCCTGCTTGCCCGGAGCAGGGCTAAATGTAGAAAACAACTACCCGCCTGGCACCCGAAACTGCATGTGCCGGTCGTCGGGAGATGGGAATTCCACACCCCTGCTGCCCCTCTACTCCCTGCTGCCCCGAGGCCGGGCCTTGGTTGGCCTTGTGGGAAATCCAGTCCTGGTTACACCATGTCTTTATGGAGCTGGCTTTGTACACAGGGGACAGTCATGGTGGAACAGAAAAGGGTCTTCAACAAAACTGTGACCACAAGGCTGGAAGAGGAAAATGGTTTAAAATGTCTTTCTATGATGTAGGATGAACAGAACCCTTCACTGGAAACACCTGAACTCCGTCATCTGGAGGAAGGTTCGCATGCACCTGGCCATGTTTCCAAGAACTCATCCAAAACTTCTGCAGCCAAATCTCCCTCTCCCCCTGGATGCATTCCTTCTACATTTAGACCATGATTTATTTTAGGCAGGCCTCTAACTCTCAGAGTTTCACATCTTTATTTATATTGTAATGTTATTGGTTGATCCCCTGTGTGGACTACCTTTGCACGTTGCCAAGGAATATGTGGATGGTATATAAATCAATTTTAAAGGAGAATTATGAGGCGAGTGATTTTCACTCAGCCTCATAATCTGAGCCGAACTGTGACAATGAAACTGTCACAGGTCGGCTCAGTAGATGGGGAAGTAAGCAAACACCGTCGCTCGCTCACTCACTTCTTGATCTATCCGTGCAGAGAGCTGTGACTGTCACTCACGGAACCCTGCAGGGATTCCCCCCTCCCCTCTCTGATCCTCCAGCGCTGACTGGCGGATCGGACGGGGGAGGGGGCGGGTACAGCTGGCTCTGCCTCTAGATAGGCAGAGCCAGCTGTCACTCACGCAGCTGGGTGGATCCAGACAGAATTGTCGGGATCCGTTCCGGCTGCGGCGTCTCAGTATACTGCAAGCTGTAGCTCGCGGTATACTGAGCTTAGGGTGACCGGAGGACGCTAGTTTGTGTTCTCCTGTTACCCTTAGGAGGAAAAGCCCTGACCCCATAGTTCTCCTTTAATAATAGTCATGATAATAGAAAAATATCTCCACCATGTCCTGTTTCAGCATAGTAGACAACAGCAGAGAGCAAGAAAGTAAAGTACCACAAACAGGCCAAGGAAACAGAAAATGGGTCATCGCTACATTGTAAAAACAGAGAAATAAAGCTGTAATGACATATAACTAAGATTTGTCTCCCCAAATGAAGGCAGAAACATCCATGGGTCAGCTGACAGTCACAACACACACACTGTGTTCTCTCCAGATTCTTTCCTCCGTCTTAATTTGTTCCTTTTAAAAATCAAACCTTTCTGTAATATAATATCTCGGCGCGGCCTTCACTGCAGTCCTTGCTGTGTAAACATGGGCTGGTTGTGTGGTCGGCTGTCATCTACATAGCAGGAAGATCTGATTCCTCAAAGACCTTGACAGTGGAGTTCTCTGTTTCTTCCCTGAATGACGTGCGGTCTGACCAAGGACAACTCCGTGACCAGCAGAACAGATCCGTGTAAACATATGAATACTTCCTTTTCATACACAGACTGTGCAAACACAATCTCTGCTGCCATGGGCCTCCATTGGAATGATAATAACCGAATAAAGATTCAACTCCCGACCCGGAGATACAGAAAGCACAGAGTCCTGTATATATAAACAGTTCACAGACCCCATTATGCAATGATCAGAAGCTGCAACGTGCTATGTTAAAATAATATCAATTGTATCAAAACTACAAAGTGTCAGAAAATATGATTCTATGTGTACAATTTCTGTGCTGGACGTCATATATCTTTCTGCTGAAGCTTTGCATTATATGGATGTCTATGTATCTATTCAGGGGTGTCCCTACTCTTTAGACATGTGCGATTCGTTTCGTTACGTATCGAAATTCGTACGAATTTCCCTGAAATTCGGAAGCATCCGAAATCCGAATGGCAGTTTCCGAATTATATCCAAAATACGAAATTCCGTTAACGAATTTCGGATCCGAATTTCTTCGAAACGGGAACTAAACGGTTGAACAACATGACAAGATTTTTTTTTTAATCCGAAATACGGACCCGCTGCTGCTGAGAGTCGCATTACAATACACAGGCAGGAAATACGAAATTCCGTTGACGTATTTTCGTTCCGTTACGAACATTCGTTATATTGAAGGTAAAAAGCAAAGTACATTTATATTGGAGTTGATGGTAGTTTTTTTTAAAGTCCAAAATACAAAATTCGGATGCGGAATCCGTTAACGGAATTCGTATTTCGGATACAAAAACAACTACCACATCGACTCCAATATTAACAAAGGTATTTTTTCTTTTTAACTTCATCATAACGAATGTTCGTAAAGTTACGAAAATGTGCTGAAACTAACGAAAATACGTATTTCGTACGAATCCGAATTGAGTTTCGGACATGAAAATACGAAATAACGGATATTCCGAAACGGAACGAAACAGAACAAATTTTTTGACGGCGCACAAGTCTACTACTCTTGGGGGGCTTAGGGGTGTTGCTGGCAATGCACATGCATCTATCTGTCTGTCTGTCTATCTATCTACACTATGTTGCCAAAAGTATTGGGGCACCCCTCCAAATGATTGGATTCCGGTGTTCCAATCACCTCCATGGCCACAGGTGTATAAAATCAAGCACCTCGGCATGCAGACGCTTCTACAAACATTTGTGAAAGAATGGGTCGCTCTCAGGAAGAGACATTTTGGACAATTTCATGCTCCCAGCTTTGTGGGAGGAGTTTGGGGACGGCCCCTTCCTGTTCCAACATGACTGCGCACCAGTGCACAAAGCAAGGTCCATAAAGACATGGATGGGGGGGAGGAACGTGACTGGCCGCACAGAGTCCTGAACTCAACCCCATAGAACACCTTTGGGATGAATTAGAGCGGAGACTGCAAGTCCGAGAAGTTCCTTCTCCCCCAAAATCAGTACCTGACCTCACAAATGGTCCAACATTCCCATAGACACACTCCTAAACCTTGTGGGCGCCTTCCCAGAAGAGGCGGAGCTGTTATAGCGGCAAATGGTGGAGCCAACCCAATACTGAATCCTACGGACTAAGGGCTTGTTCACTCGATTTTCTGGTCCAGATCTGGAGCAGATTTGCAGACGCTGTGAAATGCGTGCAGTGCGTTTTTGACGCGTTTTTCAAGCGTTCCAGTTTAAAAAATAATAATTTTGTTGGGAGTGGGGCTGTCAGTATGTTAACTGCAGTGCGGTGTGTTTTCGCCACATTTTTGACGCGTTCGTGCATTTCCGGACCGTATCAGGACCAGACAAAACGTGACATGTAGTATTTTCTCTGTCCAGACTGGAACGGACTGCTGCAATATATAACATTTTTATTTTTGGCCTTAGATGCACTTTAAAGGAGAACTATGAGGTCAGTGTTTTTCCCCATAGTTCTCCTTAGGGTAAAGGGAGGACACAAACTAGCGTCCTCCCGTCACTCAAAGCTCAGGCTATAGGGAGCTGCAGCTCGCGGTATACTGAGACGCCGCAGCTGAAGCGGATCCCGACAATTGTGCCGGGATTCACCCAGCTGCGTGACTGACAGCTGGCTCTGCCTATCTAATAGAACTATGAGGTGAGTGATAAGCCCCTCCCCCTCATAGTTCTCCTTTAAGTCCCCCAGACTGTATGTATAAGCCCCATGCATATTTGGCATTTGGTTAGCTTGGCTGTATTTGGTGTGGGGACGCACTGGGGGAATTTTGGATTGCTGGGCCCCCCGGTGCGTCCCTGTGTCTTTAACCAGTTGACATCCGCGGTGTTAAACCCCCTTCCCATCCAGGCCATTTTTCAGTATTCAGCGCTGCGGTACTTTAACTGACATTTATTCCGTCATGCA
>NW_017307034.1:699006-699304 GCF_000935625.1 Nanorana parkeri
GCAGTGCCGTCCGTCCGTTTTTTTACTACGGGCGGACGGCAAGAGGTTAAGGAGGAGCCGACATCCTTCAGGCATACCTGCCTATAATTTATCAGTTGCTTAAATATGCTACAAATATGGAGACTCACAAAAATTAGAGTTAGGAGCGCACTACACAGAGGAGCCTTGATGAGGTGCTGCGGATTCCACATATTTTTTGGCATAAAGTTGTGCATCTAAAACCTCTGTTTTTAACATAGACTGTTAGACAGGATGATGTCATTTGTTGCAGGCTAGCCGGTAGGCAGGGCAGCCATCA
>NW_017307034.1:699608-715175 GCF_000935625.1 Nanorana parkeri
CAGGGGGGGGTACGGCTGATACTCATGTAAGGGGCCCGGGCAGCCTGGGGGGCCCGCCCGGGACCCTTACATGAGTTTGGGCCGACGGTGAAGATCGAGGAGGCAGACTGGCCCCTGCAGCGGTGGAGGCCTGGCCCTAGCAACGCAGGGCCCCAGCATTGCCGCTCCATCAGCTTCGAGACAAGCTGGGGCCCCATCAGCGACGCTGCTCGTGACGTCACTTCCGGCCAGTACGGCGGCAGGGGAGGCCTGGTGTGCAGGTAAGAGAAGCTAGGAAGGAGGGAGGGGATGCAGCCCTGACCAGCCTACCTTAGAACCCCTTCAGAGCCCAGTATAGACAGTCTCAGATGGGCTGTGCAGCATCTATGGTGGGCTCTGTAGGGTCTTTTCAGGTGAGTCCAGCGCATCGCTCAGCCCTGTGGCAGTGCAGTGGGGGGGGGGGCCTAAAGCCGTGTAAGGGGCCCCAAAATTTCTGATGGCTGCCCTGCCGGTAGGTTTGCTGTGAAACTCTGTGCTTTATATAGATGTGGCCTGATCTCCCAGAACATTTTGGACCTCTGTCCGGATGATGCTGCGGCCCGGGCCATGTCCTGGGATCACAGTTTGGACACACATTACACAGACGCGGCCCTCTGTTGCCACCATCAGGAAACCCGCCCTGAGAAATGCCATGGCAGCCATCACTGGAGTGCATGTAGATAGGAAATGGAGGCAAAGAGGCTGCAGGAGATCAGTAGCACTGCGATGTAACAAAGTAGGAAAATAGGTGTAAAGGATTTTATTTTACTACTACGATCAGGGGCGTCCCGAGGCTGGGTGATACCCGGAGCGGTTACCGAGTGTCACCCCGCCAACTTGCTACTGCGCATGCGCGTGACGTCACCACGCACGCGCGGCACTCTTCTGATACCTGCCGGCGGCCAACTTGGTGATGGACGCCGGCGGAGAGAGGAGGGGACAGTCACCCGGTGGGATAAGGTATGCCCCCGGGTCTCCTCCTCTCTCCTGATACTGTCGGGCGTTCGGTCCATGACCGAGCGCCCAGAGGGGACTGTTTGCCAACAGGAATTGAACGCGCAGGAATTCACAGTACGTGTCATTCGCTGCAATCCATAAAAGTGTGAAAATGATTCCAGGTCTTCTACAGGGATTACAAACGTCTTCCCGCACATTCCCACAATCTACAGAGACCCGCACAGGTTTGTCTGCAGATATTCATTCATTACAGCGATTAAAGACAAGAAAATGCATGTGCGAGCAATATAACCTCCCCAAACGTGAAACATACCGATATCTACAGGTGTCACATCTCCTGACTTCGCGTTCAATACCACTAACTATACCAATTGATGCCAACCTCCATAAATTCTTATTTAGCTCCACCCCTATCAAAGGAGGTATCTCTACATTCTATGCCCTCTTAGGTCTATATAATCATTTTCAAAAAACCTCTCCCATGATCAAATGGGAACAGGAACTTGGTACCTCCTTCTCAGATACCCAATGGAAACTGGCACTTCAAGCATCGCACAGGGCATCCCGCTGCTCTAACCATTGGGAACTTTTCCAAAAAATTATCCATAGGTGGTATCATACCCCTTACAAATTATCCAAATTCTCTGCCTCAAATTCACCACTTTGCTGGAGACTGTGCGGCTGCATTGGTTCAATTTCTCACATCTTTTGGCGCTGCAGGTCCCTCCGTGTATTCTGGAATGGAGTCTTCAGTATTATCTCCCATTTTTCCTCCTCACCTCTCTCTCCATCCCCAGAACTCGCCCTACTGCATATTAATATTGATATTTTCCACTGCCTGTGTATTGTAATGCGACTCTCAGCAGCAGAAGAGAACCTCTGATAGGTCAACCAAACGAAATACGAACTCCGTTAACGGATTCCGGATCCCAATTTCGTATTTCCTGCCTGTGTATTGTAATGCGACTCTCAGCAGCAGCGGGTCCGTATTTCGGATTTAAAAAAATCTTGTCATGTTGTTCAACCTCATTTACAGGGGTAATATTAGTTCCCGTTTCAAAGAAATTCGGATCCGAAATTCGTTAACGGAATTTCGTATTTCGGATATAATTCGGAAACTGCAATTCGGATTTCGGATGCTTCCGAATCTACGAATTTCAGGAAAATTCGTACGAATTTCGATCCGTAACGAAACGAATCGCACATGTCTATTGCACAGGAGAGACCGCCGGGGATTATGGACACCTGGACTGAAAATATCAAAAGTGACCTGGAAGTCTGTCCCATGTGCTATACATCTGAATTAAAAATGATAGTCCCGTGACATCCGTGTGTGTGCGCGCGTGTGTGCGCATGTGTGCCCCCCCACACCATACAATGCTGATCAGCAGCTGTTAAAAAAGAACAAATGCAATAGTTTAGTGTTCTTTGTACAGCACTGCGGTATATGTCAGAGCTATATAATATATAATAATGTGTGACTGTGGGGGTGGCATTAGAGTGTAAGCTCCTCTGTACAGAGACTGATGTGACTGGCTCAGTGTTGTTCTCTGTACAGCACTGCGGTATATGTCAGAGCTATATAATATATAATAATGTGTGACTGTGGGGGTGGCATTAGAGTGTAAGCTCCTCTGTACAGAGACTGATGTGACTGGCTCAGTGTTGTTCTCTGTACAGCACTGCGGTATATGTCAGAGCTATATAATATATAATAATGTGTGACTGTGGGGGTGGCATTAGAGTGTAAGCTCCTCTGTACAGAGACTGATGTGACTGGCTCAGTGTTGTTCTCTGTACAGCACTGCGGTATATGTCAGAGCTATATAATATATAATAATGTGTGACTGTGGGGGTGGCATTAGAGTGTAAGCTCCTCTGTACAGAGACTGATGTGACTGGCTCAGTGTTGTTCTCTGTACAGCACTGCGGTATATGTCAGAGCTATATAATATATAATAATGTGTGACTGTGGGGGTGGCATTAGAGTGTAAGCTCCTCTGTACAGAGACTGATGTGACTGGCTCAGTGTTGTTCTCTGTACAGCACTGCGGTATATGTCAGAGCTATATAATATATAATAATGTGTGACTGTGGGGGTGGCATTAGAGTGTAAGCTCCTCTGTACAGAGACTGATGTGACTGGCTCAGTGTTGTTCTCTGTACAGCACTGCGGTATATGTCAGAGCTATATAATATATAATAATGTGTGACTGTGGGGGTGGCATTAGAGTGTAAGCTCCTCTGTACAGAGACTGATGTGACTGGCTCAGTGTTGTTCTCTGTACAGCACTGCGGTATATGTCAGAGCTATATAATATATAATAATGTGTGACTGTGGGGGTGGCATTAGAGTGTAAGCTCCTCTGTACAGAGACTGATGTGACTGGCTCAGTGTTGTTCTCTGTACAGCACTGCGGTATATGTCAGAGCTATATAATATATAATAATGTGTGACTGTGGGGGTGGCATTAGAGTGTAAGCTCCTCTGTACAGAGACTAATGTGTGTGGCTCAGTGTTCTCTGTACAGCGCTGCGGTATATGTCAGAGCTATAGTAACATATATTAATAATCAATAATCATGATAGATTTGATGGTTTATTTATTATCTGTATTTTCAATGTAAAGCTTTTGTATTGATATGAAATATTTCCTTTGTTTCCATTGTCTGTGGTTCTCGGCGCTCTCTCGGCGTTCTGCTTTTCTCGCGGTTCCTCTTCACGCTCTCCGCGGAGATTCGTACAGATTTATGTCCTCACTTGGAAGGAAGTTCTAATTATTGTTGTGTATGACGTCCGCGGCTCCTCTCACAGACACAATTTATGATTATTAATGTTTTAATGTCCTTCTGGTCCTCCTGTCCGAGGAGCGCGCGCCGCTCGTTGTTTATTGTTCTTTTGTCTCGTTATTCCTCCTCGTTGGGATAATATTTCCTCACTTTTCACTTTGTAAATAATCAGCTGATTTGTTTGTTTCCTGTTATTGCTCTTCTTGTTATTTTGTATCTTTTTTTTTTCCCCCATTCAGGCTGGGTTCACACCCGGGCGTACTACAGACGCGTTTTTTCTTCTCGTTTTTCATCTCACTTTTTGTGCGTTTTTTAGCACCTTTTTTCGTTCAGTGAAACGCACGTTCGACGCTCGTTTTTATACCTGCCTGGCGGTATGAATTTTTTTTTCATTTTTTCTTTATTTTCTCTATCATTTTTTCAGGTTTTTTTTTTCAACTTTCAAACTTCCTGCCGATGCCGCTCCCCTGCGACGCGGAAGCTTGCAAGGGACGGGACCCGGAAGACGGCAGCGGCCGCAGGACACAGCGGGGATGGCAGGCAAGGTAAGACCTACGCTGAGTGTGGCTCCGGGGTTACCGCTTTTTTAATCCCCGAGCCACACTCAGGAATAACAATGGATACGCGCTGAAAAATGCCCCAAAGAAGTTCCTGTACTCGTTTGGGCGTAGGGTGTTTTTCAGCGTGTTTCCACGTACGAGTACGGACACCCGCATCCGCACCCGCACGGACATGCTGAGCGTAGGGCGGCGTACGGCCACGTAGTCCCATAGAGAAGGACGGAGGCTGCGTACTAATCACACGCAACACCTGTCCTTCCCAGGGGCGGCCCGATATGGCCCTGCATGCAGCACGGAGCTGTACGTGCCGACCGTTTCTAGTGTGAATGAGGCCTAAAAGGGAATCCCCCTCACTTTAGAGAGATCTATAATAAACTTTAAGGGGGTTTGAAAACTACACTCCCTTCTCCATTATTATATGTTACCAATGAAGAGTTCTTAGACATGCAGCAGTTCACTAATAAAACAAAATAACACATTTTCACCACGACTGTCCAGATTATTGTTACAATCGCCGTCCTCCTCCATTCATTTTTTGAGACAGATTCCTCTTCTGGAGCTCCGCCGCTGTCCCTGCTCTTGCCCTTTAAGAAGAAATCTCAGCTCAGAGCAGACACACCAGATCCCGGGATTGAGAAGCCGCCTCCATTTTCAGCTTTCCTTGAAGTGTTGATTTCCCCGTTGTAAACACTTGTGTCTCTGTTTCAGTCTTGTGAATTTTAGATTGGAAAAAAAAGAAAACGTCTTTGATGCTGCCGGGCAGAACGTCACGAATAAATAGCTCATGATGTGCCAGACTTACATGGCCACAACCACAGTACCCACCACATCCTCCCTCCACCCGCCAGCATTCCGCCTGGCTTTCGGACGTGTCTTTTATGTCGCAGTGGAGTGCAACATGAAAAATGATGTGCAGCTGTCTGAGAGTCTGGTGGTCTCAGCGATGGCATTGTGGCGGCCGCCATTATCACCCTCCGTGGTGCCAATGACTCTCGTAGAAAGGGTCCCATAACCCAAGATTAGCACATCATGGTTCAAGCAACACAGTCATTGCAGACATTAGGAGAGCACTAATATATATACACTATATTACCAAAAGTATTGGGACGCCTTTACACACACATGAACTTTAATGGCCCCCCAGTCTTAGTCCGTAGGGTTAAGTATTGGGCTGGCTCCGCCCTTTGCCGCTATAACAGCTCCGCCTCTTCTGGGAAGGCGTCCACAAGGTTTAGGAGTGTGTCTATGGGAATGTTGGACCATTTGTGAGGTCAGGTACCGATGTTGGTGGAGAAGGCCGGGCTCGCAGTCTCCGCTCTAATTCATCCCAAAGGTGTTCTATGGGGTTGTGACTCTGTGCGGCCAGTCAACTTCCTCCCCCCGTCCCCCATCCATGTCTTTATGGACCTTGCTTTGTGCACTGGTGCATCTCCTCCTCCTCCTTCTTCTCCTTCTCCTCCTTCTTTTCATTCTTCTTCATATTAATAATGTCATTATTATCACTACCACATCTCCATGTTTTATCTCTAGCGCTGCTCCCTGGTAATTATTTCGGTGTATTTTATGTTACGATCAATGACACACATTGTCACGGTTGACACTACAAACTTTTACAGAGAGACCCATCTGGAGGGACACGTCAGAATTTTGCTGTGGGGCCCCATCGTTTGTAGTTGCGCCCCTGGATGTATCATTAATTACACATTGTGTTTTCTTCTAAAAATAGGTGATAACATCTCGATATCTGGAGTCTAGAAGAACACAGCTCCAGTAAAGTCCCCCACAAACCAGCGCGTTGTTCAGTTCAGCTGTTAGACTCGCCATAAAGTAATCAAGGAGCTCAGTAGGGAAAATTCTAAATTCAGAACTTTTCAATTGACTTTTTATATACACATGCGGCCTAATCAGCTAGAATTTCCAGTCTTATGTATAACAATTTCTACCGAAGGAAAACACTATATAGGAGTCATCCAGATGTGCTTATTGAAACATTTTGTTCAAAAAAAAAATGCTCCTCACATCTCAGCTTGTTATAATTAGTGGCGGGAGCTCCGTTCCCGGAGACACAACTGAGATCTAGAAAGGATTGTCACCAGCACACCAAAAGTTTTGAAGCAAAAAGTCCTTTATTGACAAATCGCCATCCATTGCAAAAAGTCCTTTATTGACAAATCGCCATCCATTGCAAAAAGTCCTTTATTGACAAATCGCCATCCATTGGATGGCGATTTGTCAATAAAGGACTTTTTGCTTCAAAACTTTTGGTGTGCTGGTGACAATCCTTTCTAGATCTTCATTTCTAGATCTGCATTGTTCACGGGGCCGTTCGTGGTCAGTACAATCACCCACCTGCTTCGCAGGTTTACTACTATTCCGGTAAGGAGTGCAGCTGCTTCTTGACTACACGTACTGCCCAAATGAGAAACACAAAGGGAAAAAAAAAATGTCTTCACTTCACCAAACCAACTCATGAACCCCTATCATGAAGGTGTAGATTGGTCATCAACCAACCAATCATTTAATAACTTGATAGTACTATGGAAAAAGAAGCAACAACAATAATAATAATGACCTCATTAAAAATGATCCCATTTTGACCCCTTAGAGAGTCCCATTGGCTTTGACCACTGTGGGGAACCCAAAGTTCTACTTTTTTTTCCTTGTGTGTTTTTATTTCTCGTGTCTCTTTTTTCAATGCATGTGTATTTCACTGTTCTTTTTTGTGTGTGTGTGGAAAGGACAAAAAGAGCTTTTGTAACCCAATTAAAGCCCAGTGTACCCATACACGGCATCACTCCAACTAGGGCTGGGCAAAATTATTTATTGTCAACTGTCAAGTCCAGTATACTTGCTACTTCACTACTGAGATCTGCAGAACGTTGCTCTGTCCCATCTTTATACTGACAGATACGGACTGATATATTTTGTAGAGTGTTCTATCAATGACCTCACTAGAGATCTGCAGAACGTTGCTTCATCCCATCTCCCTCCTGAAAGATACATATTGATATGTTCTGCAGGTTAATCCAACTCTAAACATTGCTCTGTGTCATCTACCTCCTAGCTCAGGGGTCAGCAACCTGCGGCTCCGGAGCCGCATGTGGCTCTTTCATCCCTCTGCTGCGGCTCCCTGTCCAGGGGTGGATCTACCACCAGGGCCTCAGGGCCTGCGGCTGTGGACATATACCTATATACAGTACATGCTATACAAAGTATAAAGCTAAAAAACGATATATGCCGTGTTATCTTCATTTTAGATGTCAAAAGTGTTTTGTGGCTCCCGGTATTTTTTTTTTCTGTGGGGAACGGGTCCAAATGGCTCTTTGAGTGTTTAAGGTTGCTGACCCCTGTCCTAGCTGATACCTTTTCTGCAGAGCATCTCAAACTTTGCAAACCAAGACTGGATATGATGTGTACTTTATCCTGACTTCTCTTTTCATAAACGTCTACAACTTTTTTTAGTGATGGGCTTATTCTTGTGGTGGCTCAAACACCGGCAACCTCTCCCTCGGAATACTTGATTGGTGAAATGTAAAGTTCTTACTTGCGTCGTAACAGATGTGACTTTTATATACACAGAAAAACAAACATACTAAACTATCCCAATTTGCTGCTATTAGGAACCATCTGGTGTCCACAGACTGCAGTCATCAAATACAAACTTCCTCCACTGCACCTGGGAGCCCCAAATCTTTATAGGCTGCTTCTAGATTTGCAGCAGACAGATTGTCCCACGATGTGCGGGGGTCTCGGCGAGAAATGAGTGGTGCCTGCATTGCATTGTAGGGTGTGATCAGGGCAGCCATCAGAAATTTTGGGGCCCCTTACACGGCTTTGGGCCGGGCCCCCCGCCCCACCACAGGGCTTAGTGACCCGCTGGAAACAGAGCTGAATGACCCGCTGGATGCAGGGCTGAGTGACCCGCTGGACGCAGGGCTTGGTGACCCGCGGACGCAGGGCTTGGTGACCCGCTGGATGCAGGGCTTGGTGACCCGCTGGACGCAGGGCTTGGTGACCTGCTGGATGCAGGGCTTGGTGACCCGCTGGATGCAGGGCTTGGTGACCCGCTGGACGCAGGGCTTGGTGAAGCGCTGGACTCAGGGCTTAGTGAGGTGCTGGACGCAGGGCTTAGTGACTTGCTGGACGCAGGGCTTAGTGACCCGCTGGACACAGGGCTTAGTGACGCGCTGGACTCAGGGCTTAGTGACCCCCTGGACGCAGGGCTTAGTGACACGCTGGACTCAGGGCTTAGCCCATCTGAGACTGTCTGTAGTGGGCTCTGAAGGGGTTCTAAGGTAGGCTGGTCAGGGCTGCATCCCCCTCCCTCCTTCCTAGCTCCTCTTACCTGCACACCAGGCCTCCTCTGCCGCCGGACTGGCAGGAAGTGACGTCACGAGCAGCGTTGCTGATGGGGCCCCAGCTTGTCTCGAAGCCGATGGAGCGGCAATGCTGGGGCCCTGCTCTTCTAGGGCCAGGCCTCCACCGCCGCTGCAGGAGCCTGTCCGCCTCCTCGCTCTTCACAGTCAGCCGATACTCATGTAAGGGTCCCGGGCGGGCCCCCCAGGCCCCTTACATGAGTATCGGCCGTACCCCCCTGATGGCTGCCCTGGGTGTGATGATGATGATGATGGCTTGTCTATGCTCAACCCTCTGCAAAGTGGAAAGTTGTACTTGTAGTTTGCAAAGTCAATGTGCCGTTAGTGAGGGTGCTCTGCAGGCATTAGATGGGCCTACTAACAGCACATCACATTTATGTCCCATATTTCTCTTAGCTTCAGTTAATAATATTTATTCACCTTGCCATAAAGGCCCTTTTCAGGCACTTCCTGCAATAGGGTGACGAGACTCTGTCCCTATCTCTCAATTGTCCTCCTGCGTTGCCTATCACATGGCCTTCTGATGGAGACTACAAGTAGCTGTTTCAACACATTACAAGGAAATGGTCCACTGTTGTCACCATCAGGAATAATGCCCTGAGAAATGCCACGCAGCCTTCTCTGGAGTACATGAATGTATCCCGACACGGCCCACCCTTAGGAGAGGGTGGCCCACCCTTAATTAGAGCAGTATGCAACACAGCACGCATAGGCCTATGCATTCCTGGTATACATGATTGGAGGCAGCTTGCAACTCTTTCATGGACTCCATGCAGGACTAATACTCCTATGAAACCAAGCTATGGGTGAGATCTCACACTCTGAAAGCCTCTTGTTTCTTGTGTTGCTTGTGGAGTGACTATTCAAGCTCACTTGATGTGGATGGCACATTCAGGATAACCTCTAGTACTTGGAGTGGTTTTCACAATGCATTTACCTCACATCCTGTACTATCCATCTTACAATGGAATGGTGAAAGCACACTGGATTTTTATATTCCACATACAGGCTATACAGGATTGTTGGATGTCAAATATTACCCACATGGACCCTGTGTAACAGGGTACTTGTAGTATCAAGCGCCTCAGGATGCACAGGGTGTCATCACCATACTCCTATGAAGTTGTTCCTCCTGATATACAAATTCAGTTCCGGAGATTCTATTTATCAAACTGAATTCCACTAGCCAACATCTTTTCAGTGGATTTGTTCCTACAATACAAACCCTCTTGAAGGAATCGATTGTGGACATATAAATATCTAAGTTGGCTGCTCATCATGTATACATACACTTCCATCCCAAGTGGATGGTAATAAGTAATTACTTATTAAACATGTGCGATTCGTTTTGTTACGAATCGAAATTCGTACGAATTTTCCTGAGATTCTAAAATTCGGAAGCATCCGAAATCCGAATTGCAGTTTCCGAATTATATCCGAAATACGAAATTCCGTTAACGAATTTCGGATCCGAATTTCTTTGAAACGGGAACTAATATTACCCCTGTAAATGAGGTTGAACAACATGCAAGATTTTTTTTTTAATCCGAAATACGGATCCGCTGCTGCTGAGAGTCGCATTACAATACACAGGCAGGAAATACGAAATTCCGTTGACGTATTTGCGTTCCGTTACGAACATTCATTATATTGAAGTTAAAAAGCAAAGTACATTTATATTGGAGTTGATGGTAGTTTTTTTTAAAGTCCGAAATACGAAATTCGGATCCGGAATCCGTTAACGGAATTCGTATTTCGGATAAAAAAACAACCACCACATCGACTCCAATATTAACAAAGGTATTTTTGCTTTTTAACTTCATCATAACGAATGTTCGTACAGTTACAAAAATGTGCCGAAACTAACGAAAATTCGTATTTCGTACGAATCCGAATTGAGTTTCGGACACGAATTACGAAATACGAAATAACGGATATTCCGAAACGGAAATTTTTTTTGACGGCGCACAAGTCTAGTGTTCTGATTAGTTGTTCAGTACCCAGAAGGACCTTTTGGGGAAGTTTCAAAGTCTGCAAAAAAACATTTCAGGAGAAGATTATTTTCTTTCCAGACAATCAAAAAGAACAGAAAACAGATAAATAACTCCTAACGTTTAATTGTGCTACCACCTGTTTTGTTTTGCCGCCAGAACTGGACGCCAGAGGTCCGACTCAAGACACCCAACAGGTGAGATTAAGACAAATGTTTCTATAGAAAAAAATTACTAGAAACGTTTGGCAAGTGTAGTGATCCTGCCTCAAGCTGGAGCCAGCTAGCTAGCCTGAGCTTTGTTTATTATGTCTGGGTTCATTAGGTTTTCCCTAAGCCCGAAGGCATTGTTTGTTTCTACCTGCTGCTGGGATTGATCTCCAATAGATAAATTGAGCCGATACAATGTATTGAGTCATGAATATTTATTCTGTCCTGAACAATGAAGGGTTATTCCCGTGATGTAGGCTGGGAGGGGGAGGAGGATACATGTTTGGGAGTGACCTTCTAGAAAGTGGAGGAAGATTCCCTGGCCTCCCACGCCTGCTGACCAGGGGAGGGTCCCTTGTTCCTAGACCTGCTGCCTGGAAAGGCTGTGAGTCCAGAGGTATGTTGACTCCCAGACACGCAGCCTAGGGAGGGTGTGAGTGCAGAAGTCCTTTGCCTCCCAGGCCTGCTGCCTGGGGAGCGTCCTGAGATTCTTTGCCTCCCAGGCCTGCTTCCTGGAGAGGGTGGGAGTCACAAGGTCCTTTGCCTCCCATGCCTGCTGGCTGGTGAGGGTGTGAGTCTGGAGGTCCATTGCCTCCTAGATTTGCTAACTGGGAAGGATGTGAGTCCTGAGCTCACTTGCCTCAAGGCCTGCTGCCTGGGGAGGGTGTCAGTTCTGAGATTTTTTGCCTCCCAGGCCTGCTGCTTGGAGAGGGTGTGAGTCACAAGGTCCCTTGCCTCTTAGATTTGCTGCCTGGGAAGGATATGAGTAGAGGTAATTTCCCTCCCAGGCCTGCTGCCCGGAGAGGTTGTGAGTCCTGATCTCCCTGGCTTCCAAGGCCTACTGCCTGGGTAGGGTGTCAGTCCTGAGGTTTTTAGCCTCCCAGGCATGCTGCTTGGAGAGGGTGTGAGTCACAAGGTCCTTTGCCTCCCATGCCTGCTGGCTGAGGGAGGTATAAGTCAATAGATCTTTTGCCTTCTAAATTTACTGCCTGGGGAGGATATGAGTCCAGAGATCCTTTGCCTCCAAGGCCTGCTGCCTGGGGAGAGTGTGAGTTCAGAAGTCCCTTCCTTTCAAGGCTTTGCTGGCTGGGTAGGGTATAGCTCCAGAGTGGTCTAGTTCATAATTCACAGACCTGCCGTCTAGGAAAGGAACTGAGCATGAGACCAAAGAGTTCTGCTTAGTCAATTGCCAGTCCCGGCTTAAAGGTCCACAAGTAGCCTTTGAGAGGGGCTGAAGATACCTAAAGATGGCTGGCTTTCTGGCCAAAAAAATCTGCATTAGGCTGTGGCAGAGGTCAAAGATACTACAAGATACTAATGAGCAAAGGGAATCTTTTGCTGCTATCTGAGTATCCTGTACCCCCCAACTGCCTATCGCCTGGACAATTGAACCAATAAAATATCAACAAGAATACTGGCATAGTGGAAGTCTGTCTGTCACTATTGATGGGCCAGTGAGTGTCTGGGTGGTGAAGCTACATGTTAAATCACCAGTAGGAAGTCTAGGAGGGCCCCAAATCCCCATCAGCTCCGAAAGGGGACCATTGCTGCACAAGTATATTATTAAAAACAACAATTGTGACATTTATTAAACTGAAGATGTTTGAAAAGGAGCCGGCATTTCTTCAATTAAACTGAAATTCATGAAAGCAAATCCAGACAGATGTCCTGACAGTGATGAGCCTCCAGTCATTTCAGAAAAAGAACCCGACAAAAACATGTGTTGGGATGTTGTGCGGACCCCCCGCTGGGGGCAAAGAGTACAGAGTGCTCTCTCGCTGTCCCGCTTTTTCACTCTCTTTTGTGTTGTCATAATTGTTACTTTCTCCTGATTGACGTAGAAAAGCTTGGCCTTCCGCACCTTTCAGAACAATATGCTCATTTATCGGAAGGAATAAAATAACAGCGGCTTGTGTTTGGACTTACGAGTGGGTACAAGTACGACACTCACTGCCAGTTGTGTCCGGATAACAAACAGATCTTACCAGGGGCAAAGAAAATAATGTTCGGATGAAAGAGGCGAACTCAATGCAATAAGTATGTATACTGTTCACTCACTCGCACACGCGTAGCACTGCTAGGACAGGACTAGGAAAGAACTCAGGTTTAGATCGGGCTCGGTCCAAACCTGAGCTTCTCTGAACCCGGAAGGGGCATGGAGCCACCAGCCCAATCAGCTGAGGGTCAGGGCAATACCCACACGGCAGATGGACATAAATAAAAGGGCAGGATGCTTGTGCTGACATCATTGACCTTATATGGCCATATTATGTTAATGTCTTGGACCACATATAGCCATGTGACCATATAAGGTCAACGATGTCACAACATCCCACCCCTTTGCTTACGTAAAGGAATTCCCTGGCGACAGCAAAAGGAGCTTCCTTCCTTCGGAGCCTGAGCTGTCCCTAGACAGGATTGTGGTCTTATTCCAGCCTTGGCTGTTGGCGTTGAACTCCAGGCAAGCAGTTGAAGGCCTCATTCACACGAGAAACGGCCGGCACGTACAACTCGGTGCTGCCTGCATGGCCGCATCGGGCAGCTCCCGGGAAGGAGAGGTACTGCGTGTGATTAGTACGCAGCCCCCGTCCTTCTCTACGGGAGTACGCAGCCCTACGCCGCCCTACGCTCACCCGCCCAGCAGGTCCGTACGGCTGCGGGTGTCCATACTCGTACGCTGACAGCACTTTAGATCCAGTCTGCGTCCGAGCCTGGACACCCGCACCCGTACGGACCTGCACTTGAGGAAGTGCATTTATATTGCACTATATATATATATATATATAATGTGTGTATGTATATATATATATGTATGTATATTGTGGTATTGTGTGGCAATCCCACTGTAGAATTGGATGTGATGATCACCTGGGACTCTCAGCCAGATGGGCTGAGACGTTTTAGGAAGCGAGGGATTGTGCTTGGGATCCTGGAACTGGGAGGTTTCAAGGTGATTCTGGAGGAAAGATGAGATCCCTAGTCCTGGGCCCAGGCTTTAGCAGTGGCCAGCACTCGATAATTGCACAGGTGTGCACAGCCATTAAGATGCTGGCTTTTAGGGGGAATTAGCTCCTGCTGGGAAAGAGGAACAGACCGTGTTCAGGAGTCAGGAGAACGCCCCCAGAAGTCAGAGAGGAGTCAGGTGGTGAGTGTGCTGGAGGCACACTAAGACAGCCAGGGAGGCTGGGAGAGAACTGGTGAGGCTAGGAGAGCCGTGAGCCTGAGGGGCCACCAGTACAAGTGTGGGACAGAACTTCAAAGAGGACCAGTGGGTCAGAAGTGCTAATGTTTAAAGTGGAAGCCGGGAGGCTATTCTTGTGTTGCTTTAAAGCCTTTCATGAATGTCACGCTGAACAACCCCTGCGAGGGGATCCAAGATGGACGTATGAACTTTGCGTTGAATAAAAGTGGGCTACCGAGCCCTTAAACCAAAGATATTGCGAGTAGTCCGCATACTTAAGCGCTCGCCCTACGTGCTAATATCCCCGAACATCACAATATATATACACACACACACACATATGAGGAAACAAAAGATATGAGAATATATATATATATATATATTTTTAAATTCATATTAGTGGTTCGCGGGATTTAAAATGAGGAATTTAGTGGTCCATGAGGTCCGAAAGGTTGGCGACCGCTGCTATAGGCCACTCCATGGTGACTGAATAGTGTCCACGATTCATCCCCTCCCTCCCCCTCATGGCGCAGCAGATTGAGCGCCCACAGATCTAAACTCCCGGGTACTGCTGCCTGAACATTTTGACTTTTGATTGTACAGAACACAGATTTGATGGAAATACATAAGAACAGTTGTTTTTTCTCCCAAACTGTAATCTTAAATCTTTTAAATAAATCTCGTCTGAGCCAAAACACGCATTTTCCTTCAGTGAAGAATGGCGGGCGATTGTCTCCGTCAGCTCTTTGCAGCAAGCTGGCGCGAGACATAAGAGACAGTTTTAGGACATTTGACACCTTTCACAATGCGGCAAAGTGCTGCCGTCAGTGCGAGAAGAAAAGCAAACCTTCCACGCTGCAGGACGATCGTCAGAGTGTTTGTATGCAATTTATGATTGAGATAAAGGCGGGTTCAGAGTGCTGCGTGACTACAACAACACCACTTAAGTTATCATATGCAATCAGCCTGATACGGTGCAGGGAAAGCGTCCAGGTGCTTCCAGAAACAATTCGCCACATACAGAGATTCTCACTTTCCATCGGTTTGTGAATCGTGACAGAGAGGGGAACGGCGGAGGACAGTCACTATGCAGCTCTATTAAAGTCAATCAAAAGTCACTTTCAACACTAATAAATCTGCAGCTTTCATTAAAATAATACGCTATATGGCCAAAAAATTGTGGACCCCTGACTATCACACCTATAGGACATTGTTGGATATCCCATTCCAAAATCATGGTCATTAATAGCAATCAATATTAAGTTGTCCCGTCTATGGCCATTAATACTGAGTTGGTCTCACCCATGGCCATTAATGTACAATTGGTCGACTCCATGGTCATTAATATTGAGTTGTCCCCTGCAGGGCCGGATTTACTCCACCTGCCGCCCCAAGGCCAGGTTCCACAATAGGCCCCCCCCCGCGCAGCTAGCCCCCCTCCCCATCAATTGAGAATGGCAACCAGATGGCAGGGCGGGGGGGGGGG
>NW_017307034.1:715185-724767 GCF_000935625.1 Nanorana parkeri
CCCATTGCCATTAATATTGAGCTGGTCTCCCCATGGTCATTAATATGCCCCCCATAAAGCTGCCCCCTTTGTACGTATACCATTCTCCACTCTTCTGGAAAGGGTTTCCACAAAATTTTGGAGAGTGTCTTTGCAAATTTGTGCCCATTTGCGAGGTCAGGTACTGATGTACAGCATTCCAATTCATCCCAAAGGTGTTCAGTAGGGTTGAGGTCAGGGCTCTGTGCAGGACACTCGAGTTCCTCCACCAAACTGGTCACACCATGTCTTTATGGAGCTGGCTTTGTACACAGGGGACAGTCATGGTGGAACAGAAAAGGGTCTTCACCAAACTGTGACCACAAGGCTGGAAGAGCACAAATGTCTACAATGTCTTTGTATGATGGAGTATTAACAGAACCTTCCCTGGAAACACCTGAAACACAATCATCTGGAGGGGGGTCCACATCATTTTGGTTAAAGATTGTGATCCTGACACAAAGGTCCTTATTCAGGTGTTTCCTTTAATGGAATGACAAGGCTTTGTCCTTGCCTCCAAATTTTGAGCGGCGAGTCTCCAGGGAACACTGGAGAGGAGGTGAGTATTGCAGTAAAGTATTTTTTCAGTTTAATAACAAAGTTGTAGTTGGGTTTTCACATACAACATTCAAACAATAACACTTACATTAGACAGGTGACACTTTCATGTACATCTGTGAACACTTTAGAATTGATTCCCTTTAAAGGAGAACTATGGGGTTAAGGCTTTTCCCCATAGTTCTCCTTAGGGTAACGGGAGGACACAAACTAGCGTCCTCCCGTTACCCTAGGCTCAGTATACCGCGAGCTGTAGCTTCAGCTGCGGCGTCTCAGTATACCACGAGCAGCTGCTCGCGGTATACTGAGATGCCGTAGCTGAAGCAGATCCCGACAGTTGTATCATAGTTCTCCTTTAAAATCTATAATTAAAACAAACTAAATCCCTCCCAAACTTTCTAATCTAATAGCGGAGCATTATTCCTGACAACTCCAGATCAGCTCATAGTCAGGTGCATCTTTGAGTTGCTCACAAGTGGTCATCCAAAGGAGGAGATGTGAAAAAAAGACGTTCTTATTTGTCGTTGGACTACTGTTATTATTTTGTAAGCCTCAGAGCTGGGACAGGGTCTTCTCTTATGATATGGATCATCTATAATATGCAGCAGAGTGTTGGGCACCTTGGTTTTACAAACAGGGGAAGGAACACCATTTTGGCAGACTGAGGAACTGCACAAGAGCCCGTTGGAATTAAGGGGCCCATTTACATGATAGTTGGGTAGTGAGGGTGCTGAGATTCTGCTGGAGTGAACAGAAGAGTGAGGGCAAGTGTTGATGGAAGTGTGTTCGTCAGAACAGCTTCTTCTTTTGCCAAGTACTGTATATAGGAATCCAAAACTTCCAACCAGTCACATACGCTAGTTAATGTATTGTGAATGATTTTAGAAGCATCTCAAACTGATGTCAGAGGCACACTGTATTAGCCCATCGACATAAGCCCAAAGCCCTTTGACATTGGCCCAAGCACAATCTGAATTGAAGCCTAAACAGATATACATAGCTATCACACACGACGAGGTTGTTGCCCTGCAATGCAATGCAGGGATGTGCGGTCAGGGGAGGCAGGTGAGACAGAGTATTATGAAGTATTGTCAAGTCTGAAGCTGACAGCTTTTTCTCCATTCAGATCGGCTTGTTACAGGTTACAGGGCAGGGAAATGCCCCCCACCCCTGTCATGGACGGAGAGCTGCCTTTTAATTACAGGCAGCACTGCATCCGGCTTTTGACAGGTAGTTAGGTTACACAGCAGCGGGCTTCCCCACTGCTTGTGTAACCTAACTAGGTGAGGCAAGAGCCGTCACAGCCTCTACTTTGTGTTAGAGGCGTGAGCTTTGTGGATGGCTTGGACCAATGGTAAAGCGCCATTGCTCCAAGGTGTCCAATAAAAAAAAACGAAAAAAAAAACCCAGTGAGGCCATCGATCTCGATGCCTCAGCAACTCCTCCCCGTCTCCTCCCTTCCTCCTCCCCACACAGCTTGGTTACTGTGCTGGGGGGTGGGGCTTCGGCTGTATGGGGTCAGAGCTTCGGCAGGACGGGGTGGCGCTTTGGTGGGACGGGGACGGAGCTTCGGCATGCTGGGGGATGCCTCACCCAGCACAGAAGGCACGGCACGTCACTGATGCAATGGCATTAGTTCAGCCCCAATGCCAGGGAAGTCCAGGAAAATTTGGAACCTATAGAAATCAATTACCATGGAGCCTTAAGATCAGAATATGGTGACTTCCAGAGCATATTAACCAGTTTATCTCCCACGCCTGTGTACCCCCCATAGAATAGAGCGAATAGTATACATTTCATTCTATAATTTCTTTTGTTTAAAATGACAATAAAATTCTACTACAAATCATTGACAAGATTTTTTACAAAGGAAATTAAATGAAAAGCTAACAAGTTGAACAAAAACTAAATAAATAAACATTTTAATGGTTAAAAAAAATCAAAACAAAAAATCAGCAGGAAAATAAGGAAGAAGTTATTTAGGACTGATTTGTGTAAACTAAAGGCTAATAAGGGGTTACATTAGGATTAAGGTTAAATAGTTACTCTTCTCGGTTATATCGGTAATACTGAGATGCTCCAGACGAAAGTCTATGATTACCGATGTAATAAAGAGAAGAGTAACAAGACAGCATTTGGGAGTGAAGGAGAAATCCCGCCAGCCTAAAGGTGCCCATACACTGCACGATTATCGTACGATAATCGTATGCGATCGGTTTTTCGTACGATAATCGCGCAGTGTATAGGCAGTGTGCGCCCGTGAATACTGTACGATCGTACGACGTTTGACTACCTAGCATGTTCGAAAACCTGTGGGTAATCGTACGATAATCGTTCAATGGGTAGAGTAATCGTTCGATGACAATCGCATCGTTCGTTCAGCGCATGCGTTAAACGAACAGACAAGCGGAAGGATAATGACGGCAGCTGGCTCTACTCGCAGCATCCACACCTCTGTTCTGGTACCCTCATGGACCACTCGCTCAGCCATTGCTGGGGCTACATGTTGAGTACAGATGCAATAACCAATTTGCACACAAAAATCCATATCTCCTCATGTAGCTGACACACATGCTGACCAGTCCCCATGTGCACCACACATGCGGATGCTAAAAGTAACCCTGTAATAATTACCATTAACCCCATCCAAGGCCCAAACATGCAAAATTAACAACATGTCCATACTCCTTTGGGACACCGTTGGATGAACGTCAAATTGTCAAGTACGCCCTACACATGTGTATGCTGTATGTCCCGGTCCATTGCACAGCTGCGACATGCATCAGGTAAACCACGCATTGCCCCAAGTAAACATACATGACAAACGCATGCACAGCAGCAGTCACGCAGGAAGACTGTAAAGTGGTAATGGCTGAAATGAGAACACTGACACAAGGCATACATGACAAAAATATTTATATATTATAAGCTCAAAATTTAAATCCAAGCCAAACAAGGGGGGATGGTAAACAGGGGCAGGGCAGTGCAAATGCCAACGTGGCACATGTGTAAAAACGGGGAGGTGAGGTGTCCTACAGTTTCATGACCTCGTCACGCACATCCTGGAGAGCCCGCCTCAACTCCACCATGTGCTCCATAACATCCTCCAGGACGGCACAACAGCGGCTAACAGCAGCGCAAACTCCACCCACTTGTGGTCGTCCCTGTTCTGCTGCAACATGACCTGTAATGTGATCATCAAATACAACACGCAATTACAACATGTTACCCAAATCACTGGGCATGTCATTTTCATAAAACAGGACATACCAGATGGGAAAGTGGAGGATGGGCCTGCAATGCTCTCACTCCCCTCTGACACAGCTTCCTCAAGTACCTCTATCATGGAAAAAAGGCAATGGAAACCGTAAGCATGCAGCGTATAATCATCTCATATGTCATTTTACATGTATTAAAGTCCACATACCAGAACATGAGCTCTCTGACAATGGACTCTTCTAATCGCTGTCCACAAGGTCCACATTAACTGTAATGAAATCAACACATGGAGGTCATGAACATGTGAAGTACTCAGACCAGTGTGGGAGAGAATGCACTTGGTTTTTGTCCTTTAAATGGCATGGTACGAATGATGCTCGGGATCAAACGATTACTTCCGTCGGTCGATCGAAATCGTACGATTATCGGATCGACCCCTATCGAGCCAAGTTGGATGTGTCGTACGATGATCGTACGATATTCCGATCGTCGCTAGGTTTCAATCGTACGATAATCGTGCAGTGTATGGGCACCTTTAGGGCCAAAGGGATCCGCTGTATTAGACCTTTGAAACAGTAGTCAGGTGAGCGACTGTCTGGAGAGTGCTCTCAGGAGGAGTTCAATTAGTGGTGGAGGGCTTCTGTGACATGATGGTGATAATAGGGGTTGTGAAGGAATGATAGACATTCTATATTGATTGAAACACAGAGATTAACACATTCACTATCTTGTTGGATGAACGAGTATTGGATCTGGATATGGACTGGTAACCAAATGTGGACTTTGATTATCACTATAGTATATGAATCTTTATTTCATTTCAAAAACATATTTTATTTGTTCCCAAACATTCACAGTGGGGGGATCTTGAGTTCCATGCTGTGGATTTGATTGGATTTAGAGCGCGCCTTTATTTGTTTGCTATAGTTTTAATCAATATTAGTGCGTGCTGCAGGGTGCATATTTGCGGGAAGCATATCTTATATTGCATGCCTTTGATCTGCAGATGAATGAAAAAACATAGAAACAGAAGCATGTTACTCTGTATCTCTCTATCTCCCGACTGAATAATATTTATAAACAATGTTACTTTGTATCTCTCTATCTCCCCTCTGATCAATGTTTATAAACAATGTTACTTTGTATCTCCCTCTGAACAATGTTTATAAGAGATCTGTTTTTCTGATAGTACCAGCTTTTGCACTGCTGCAAGTGCCGGAAAGTGAAAGGGATGGAGTGGCAGCCTGGCAGAAGGACAGGATGTACTACACACCCCCTGTGTACTTCAATACAGTTTTTTTGGGTGTGTGTGTAGCATGCCCATTGTCCACAGCTGTTTAAAGCCCAACTCCAACCAAAACCTATTTGTTTGGCTACAAATAGACATGGGAAGAGTAAATATTTCTGTCGAGTTACTTCTGTCATGCTGCCCATCACTCCATTGGGGACATTTTACCTCACATTCTGTACCTATGACAACAGGACAAGAAGTGAGAGCTGTGGTTGTCACCCGGACAGAATGACTAGTAATAATAATTCAATAGAGGTTCTACCCTTCACCATGATATTAAAAAATAAATGTTGCAATCTGTATCCCCACTGAAGAGATCTCCCATCACTTCCTGTACCAACAGGAAGTCAGTAGAGATCTGTCCTTTGAGGTCAATGACCATAGTAAAAAATCTAACAGGTGTTTAATCCCTTTCCCCACTCTGCCCAAACACATTTGGATTTTGATATTACACTGGAGGTGAGTGAATCGGCCGATATTGGCTTTGTTCCTTAAAATGATTCAAGTTGATATGAAAATCTATCAGATTGTGATGTGCAGGTACACGCTGTTGTGCAGCCACTTCCTGGCAGACTGAACTATTATACATAGTTACATAGTATTTGAGGTTGAATAAAGACATTAGTCCATCAAGTCCAACCTATTAGAAGTCCAATGTTAACATGGGAACCCAAATGAAGATCAGTGGATTTGAGAGCAGATCAGTGGATTAGTTCATCTCAAACCTCAACTGAACGTGGTAAGAATGAACATCAGAGGGGCCCTTTAATGCCAGCAAAGTGTGTTTTTTTATCTCCGTTCTGCTTCTCAGTAAAACTTTTACCTTCAAGTCCCTTTTCCCCATCGAGTTGAGTAAAGTCAAGGAGCAGAAAGCTCTGAAGAAGTGCTGAAGTTTACTCTATATTTTTTAGGAAAGTCTGCTGGAAAATGCAAAAGGTGCTGAGTCGGCGAAAAGCAGAAGCTCGTTAGGTGTCGTCGTCAACAATAACGGCAATCAGGTCACATCATTAGTGAATGATTTATACCTGGAGCCGCCAAGCGTTCTTCACAATTAACCTTGATGTTCATTAGTAGCAATCTGTGTCATCGCCGCATGTTTAATCTTCATATCTTCACACACAAAAAAAAAAATCCCAGACTGCTGGAACAGTGTGCCACTCAACAAAGCCCAAAAAAAAAAGGACACGGAAAGAAGAGAATGTAAAAATAAGAGAAGCTTATGAAAGTTTGCCGTGCTGGAACATAGACTGCGGTCACATATGATAATGAGGTTTTACCTGCTCAGGGGTTCTGTTCTCCACCTTAGGGTTAGGGTTGCTGTGGTGCTCCAAGTCATCAAACCCCCTTTTGTTCTGTAATCTGGAGATCTGAGGCTTGTGATACAACAATGTCTTCAATCTCAGGAGCAGTTACATAAAGTTATCTTGTATTCCTCTATCCTCAGTGTCCTGCAGGGATGAGCAATGAGCAAGCACATATAAAGGGTTTCCCAGGATGCCCTTCTTCACAAAATAACACAGACGGAGGACAATTTCCTTAATTAAAATGTATCTAAACCCCCCCACCCCCCAAAAAAAATATATACTGAAGTTTACCAGTCCTTAGATGTGGTGGCTGCATTAGTTTTTGTTCAGGGCATCTTCCTTTTAGTTTCACCTAGTGATCCTGCCATTTACACACTTCCTGTCCTAGGGTGACAACATTTACTTACTCTATTGCATCTATGCAGAAGTCATGGTTGTCACCAGGGGCTTCCCCATGATGAGGTAGCCTCAGGCAGTAGCCTCAGGAGATGTCTCATTTGGGGGGAAGCAGATGTGTAAGGAGGGTGGCAGCAGAGGTCATGTACACTATCATATATAAACAGGCATGAAGCCATGACCAAGTTCCCAAGTGGTCTTCAGCTAGTCCCTGTGTGCCCTGTACTCTGTTCTTGTACCCTAACTTCCTGTGTATGAACCCTGCTTGTGCTTAATTGACTCTGCTTCCTCCTTCGGTACCTCTGCTCTCTGATCTCCTGTGTGTGACCCTAACTTATGTTCCCTGACCCTGCTCCTGATCTGTGATTCGGCACCTCAAGATTCGGCTCTCTGTGTATGACCTCGGCTTGAACCTAACTTCCCTCCTGGTCTGCCACTTGGTGGATCGTTCCATCAGCCCTGAGCAACAACATTATTATTATAGAGGATTTATAGAGCGCCAACAGTTTGTGCAGCGCTTTACAATATAAGGAAGACATTACAATTCAAGACAGGATGGTAAGGAGGGCCCCGCCCCTGAGGGCTTACAATCTGAAAGAGGAGGGGGAACTGAAACATGAGGAGGTCGTTGTGTGGGGATGAATTATTTGAGAATGTGAAGGTTCAGTGGTTAGGTTGAGGCGGGATAGGCTTCCCTGAAGAGATGAGTCTTTAGGGAACGTCTAAAGGCAATCAAGGTGGGAGATAGACAGACAGGTTGGGGTAAAGAGTTCCAGAGGATGGGAGAGACTCTAGAGAAGTCCTGGAGGCGAGTATGGGAGGAGTGGACAAGGGAGCTGGAAAGCAGGAGGTCTTGGGATGAGTGGAGCAGATGGTTAGGGTGATACTTTGAGACAAGGTCTGAGATATCCAGCCAGTGCTCCGCTGGCCTCATACCCGTTGCCTGCTCTGGTTTCAAGATGTCCTGGTGTCCTCTCGGTCCTGCCGATTCACCAGCTGGTCCAACGCACTTAAGTGCCTCCTCAAGAACCGGCCAGCCACCAGTAACGGCACCTGTGCTCCGCTCTGTCCTTACATCCCCTGTCACTACTTCCAGAGGTGTGGGATGAGAGGTGCACCTGGCAGCCCCCTTCTCAGCTGGGTCTCCAGTCAGGTACGTTATGCTGGCAATAAAATGCGGGCAGAGGATCCAACCCTTCCTCAAGAGACACGCTTTAATGTCCTACCCCAACCCCTCTATCTCCTGCCTATGCGGTAGTTCCCTATACAGAGAGCAACAATACAGGAAATAATAATTCCCCGTACAGGAAATCGCCCAATTTTTACATAATTCCTATTTTCATAGACTGGGAACCCGTAAACCAACCGTCACTCGTATGAACCTTTATATCTACCGATTCTCCTCTGAATTCCTGTGTACGCGTCAGAGCGGCGTGTATTATTTTTCGTAGACAGTCCAGGAAATAACACAATTGCACACATTTTTTTTGTTCACGCCATCTCTAAATAGAGCCGCGTAATTGCCGGTGACTAAAACCTTTTGTCCGCCGAGTGCAGCGAGCGGCTGACACGCCGCGTCTAACAAGAGACGTTCTTTGTTCTGCGAGACCGACGAGAATGCTCAAGTCACACGTCCGTTTTTTTCAGCACCAAAACAGGTAGCGGATTCCATGGCCGCGGTGTGACTCCGCCTCCCACGCAGCTGCCCTGACCATACAATTTACCCATCATTGCGCATATTACTTCTTTTTACAACATTCCTCTTCGTGACTAGGAAGAATAGTATGTTATCATCCGTCAAACCAAACGCAATCCGTTTATACAATTACACATAAACACACTGTAATACGTATTTGCCGTTATTATCACACCGACTGCCCTTTGGATCTGAATCCTGAGTGTGAAATGCAAACTCAATTACAGAGAAGACATTTTTAGCTCCGCTGTAACTAAGTCCACCCATGGGCTTCAGATTGTGTCTGCTCTGTGCCCGATATGAAGAGCTCCCACCATCCATGCTGGAGCTTTATGTATTCTATAATGTAGCAGGAGGAGCCAGGACACACAAACGTGGGCAGGAACGTCAATGTGTGCAGGAGCAGAGTTAGGAATTACGATAGAGAGACCTTCCTGTTGGACAATCAAGGACGTATAAGAAGACTTTGTTACAAAGCATAGGGTTAGTGTTAGGGTTACAGTTGAAGATAGGGTTAGGGTTCATTTTAGGGTTAGTGTAAGGGTTACAATTAGGGTTATGGTTGTGGTTAGTGATACAGTTGCTATTAGGGTTGGCACTAGGGTTAGTAGCAGGGTTAGTATTAGGGTTGGCACCAGGTTTAGTGATAGGGTCGGCATTAAGGTTAGTGATAGAGTTGTTATTAGAATTGCAGTTAGGTTTAGTGATAGGGTTGGTGTTAGGGTTAGTATTAGAGTTGGCATTAAGGTTAGTGATTGGGTTACCATTACTGTTAGAGTCAGGGTTAATGGTCACTAGTGTTTGAGTTACTATTAGGGTTGGAATTAAAGTGAAACTAAACCCTGGAGTGAAATCTTAAAAATACATTCAAGTCCCCGAACTCTGAGCAACAATGTATCCTATTTGTGTATCACTCGGCTGTAGATCCTCCAATCATCTCTGACACTGTCCTTCCTTCTGGAGGGGGGCTACGTGTTCCCCAGAATCCCCATGGTCTCTGTGTGTGTTGTAACGTAGTCACCGCTCCAAGCTCACTCCCGGGATGGACTACAATCTCAATACAAATAAGTAAACTAAACATGAGATTGTAGTCCATGGGG
>NW_017307034.1:724815-726655 GCF_000935625.1 Nanorana parkeri
AACGGTGACTACTTTGCAACACACACAGGGACCATGGGGAACAGACGTAGCCCCCCTCCAGAAGGAAGGACAGTGTCAGAGCCGATTGATGCACAAATAAGATACATTGTTGCTCAGAGTTCGGGGACTTGAATGTATTTTTAAGATTTCTCTCCGGAGTTTTGTGTCACTTTACGAAAACATTTTCATTAATTTGTTGGTATTTTATTCTTCTTCATGGAGAATGTTGTATCTGTGTGATATGGGAGGACCAGCTGAATGTTGTTTTCCCAGAAAACGTTCCTTCTCTGCAGCCTGGTCCTCCAGCAGCGCTCTGCCCGACTCCGCGGGTTTTGGGAAAGTGCGCCGTGACAGCCGCTATCAGCTCCCAGAGATGTCAGTGACTTTGTGGAAGCAGACAGGGCGCATCAGTCACCGGCGCTATCCAACGCAACAGATTGTCGGTTTTACGGATAATTAATCGCGGCCCTTCTTAACCCATCGCTGCCGCATTGCTTCGCCTGCATCGGCCTGTTGTTTTTGGACCGGAATGAGAGCGCAGAGAATCTTCTTCATCCTTCTTGTCAAAACACAGACGCGGAAAAACACGGTGGAAACAGCTGGTGCCGTCTTCTGCCACCAGATCGGCAGAACTCCGGGAGAAGAGAGAGAATTTAATTAAGACATAGAGAGGCAGAACGTGGCCATGACAGCACTGACTCACATACTCCATTAAAGAAGAACCCCGGGCACACGAACGACTGCCATATGGTCCCTTATAGAGTCAGCAGAACTTGTTCACTTCGTTACATAGTTACAAGTCCATCAAATTCAACCGATAAAGAAATGATCAAATAAATACATCGAGAAGTTTGTTTTTAAAGGGTAACAATGAAGTGCTTTCTGTAAGGGCTCATTCTGTGCTATTGTTGCAACAAATACCTGATGAAATGGTTTACTGTTTCCTATTTTGGTTACTGGATTTCAGATGGGGATCTGAGAATTCACCCTTCAGGCCAGGTTCACACCATTTTCCGGACCAGATCTGGAACGCGGTGCATTGCGTTTTACTTCGATTTTACAGTGAATTTGCAGCGTTTCAGGGCATTTTTCTTTAGCTTTAGGGCAGGTTCACACCATTTTCCAGACCAGATCTGGTCCGGAACATGGTGTGAACCTGCTCGCAGTTCCAGCGCATTCCAGACAAGAGAAAATGTGACACGTAGTTTTTTTCTGGTCTGGACCAGACTGCACTGGTGTAAACAGAGTCCAGAAATAGCATAGGTATACATTAGGGTGCAGTTTGGGTCCAGAAACAATCTGGTCTGGTCTGGAGATGATCTGGATGTGGCGCTAATGGGAGCTAAAATGGGCTTTCAGGTGCAGTCCAGTGTGTTTGCATGTGTTTCTGATGCATTTCTGATGCGTTTCCAGTGCATTCCAGACCAGAGAAAATGAGACAAGCAGTATTTTTTTTGTCTGGTCCGGAACGGACTGCACCGGTGTGAACAGAGCCCAGAAATACCATAGGGATACATTGGGATGCTTTTTTGGTCCGGGAACAAACTGTTCTGGTCTGGACATGATCCGGACATGGTGTGAACAAGCTCTCAGCGGACTTCTTTATAACAGAAAATGTGACGACCATTGCTGCTTAATGTCTGCTGAGTAGGAAGCGGAGGCTGCATGTGGTCTGTAATGAGTAAATATGGTTAGCATTAGGGTCGCCACCTTTTATTCAAGCGAAAGCCGAACACTCTAGTGACGCGCTGACATTTTTTTGGAGGAATGAGTTTCGGCTTATTCATATGTAAATATCACAGTCGAGAATAATTTTAGTGGGGGGCGGGGCAGGGGTGGG
>NW_017307034.1:726737-732628 GCF_000935625.1 Nanorana parkeri
GGGGGGCAGTAGCCCTTATCATAATTTTGGTATCTCCTGTCTGCCTGACATCTTGTGTCCGGGTTTCGGCTGCCATAAAACCCGGACACAGCATTCAAAACCCGGACTGTGTGGATGAATCCTGGACAGGTGGCAACCCTAGTTAGCATACTCCTTGCATCAGGACTGAGAGCTCTTGAGAGGAGGAGTACTGAGGCAGGGCGCTGTGCTGGGGCCCCAAACAGTGGCGTAACAATCGCCATAGCGACCCAGGCGGCCGCTATGGGGCCCGGCCAGGGCCGTCTGGGTCGCTATGGCATGTGGGGGTGCTGGCATTTCCCCTCATAGCCGGTGCGGAGCTGTGTCAGTGACAGCCAGCCGCTGCGGCGGATGAGGGCGGTGTACGGAATGGTGCCCGCCTCCTCTTACATCACTGGCCAGCGACCTAAGAGCAGGTGGGGCCAGTGATGTAAGAGAAGGCGGGGTCCGTCGATAGCAGAGGAGGCGGGGCCCGGGAACGGAACAGGAATCGGGGCCCGGCGACCACAGAGGCACCGACAGTTAAGAGATCTCAGACCCTGCAGAGCCCACTATAGAGAGTCTATGGTGGGCTCTACAGGTTCACTCTCCGCTGGGCTTTGCAAGTGGCATAACTAGCAATCACGGGGGCACCATACAAAATTTTGCTACGGGGCCCTGTGATTTCTAGTTACGTCCCTGGCCCCAAATAATCATTAATGGCTCAGTTCTAAAAGGGGAGGGGGTGCAGCAGGAGAATCAGACCACAGAGAGGGATGACAAAGGATAGAGATGACAAAGAGCTCAAGACACAGCTTCACCTGCTTCTTGTCACAACCAGCACGGCACATGCGCCTTACAAGTTCCCAGCTGTGCCAGTATCAGCTTGGATGTCTTAGACGTCGCCTTATGCGATGGGAGGCCGCCAACCAAAGCGAGGACAGGCTGGACGGAAGGAGGCCCTCTAGGTAAGTTCCGCAGAGACTTTATTTAACAGCTCTTTAAACTTTCTGCATCGGCAAGAAGCGAATGCAAATTGTATATAAAAGAAAACGCAGATTAGACGTACGTTGGACTCGAAGCGTTCCTATTCATCTCGCATATTCATTCTTCTATATATCGGCCTCATTATCTCTTCACAGAACAAGCACTTCCTCATTATACTCATTTCTCCGCGTAAATTTGCCACGCCAGGCTCGGCATGCGGCTCTCTGTATTAATAGCAGCTAAGTAGGCCATCAAAATGTACAGGAAAGTATAGACGCCCCACCGAGGCGGCAATCTAAATATAAGTTCAATCTCTCGGAGGCGACAAGCTGCCTGACGACGCGGGGAGGGAATCTTACCTGCCGACTCTACGGGTTTAATAGTTAATGTTCGGGAATCGGATATTTAACGTATTTTCCAATCAGCGTCTATCTGTGGAAGAGGAAATTCGATAACCCCAACAACTGATGTTATGTAATGCAGAGACAGAGTCATTGTACATAACTCTGCACTGAGCAGTCATCACACCGACAATGTGCCGTCACCATCAGTGAGCCCTGAACTGAGTTCAAACCCCGCTGCATCCAACAGGACCAGAGCACTCCTCTCCTGAAATACTCTGCTCTGCTGGAGGACTCTGCTCCTTCCTCTATGACTCTCCTCTCCTGATATACTCTGCTCTGCTGGAGGACTCTGCTCCTTCCTCTATAACTCTCCTCTCCTGAAATACTCTGCTCTGCTGGAGGACTCTGCTCCTTCCTCTATAACTCTCCTCTCCTGATATACTCTGCTGGAGGACTCTGCTCCTTCCTCTATAACTCTCCTCTCCTGAAATACTCTGCTCTGCTGGAGGACTCGGCTCCTTCCTCTATAACTCTCCTCTCCTGAAATACTCTCCTAGTATTATTGGCATGCTTGCACATTACGGCGAATGTTCGAGGACACATTGAGGATTTTTTCGTTCCGCTTTAACAATAATTTAAATAAATAGAAACAAAAGAAATACAAAGTAGCGATGTTATCAGCTCCTAACATATTTATATCGCAGTCTCCCTTCTCCGGATCTCATTTAGGAAACATTAGCGGCTCTGTGCGGTGACAAGAAAAGCTTTGTGTGAGCGCCGGGGTGAAAATTGTCCCACTAAAAGCACAAATTGTTTTGATTTGAGAGTCTGGCCGGGAGAAAAGTCTTTATAGGTTTCATTTAAGTTTATGCCGAGCGCTCGCTTACCTGTGTTGTTCTTAGCCGCCTCGGCAGCGGCCGAAATAGATTTTTATTTATTTTTTTTCCTCTGTTTTGCTTGGAAAAGGTTACAATGACCCGGGTTCTCTTAATGGACTTCTCTGTGCTACATTTTCCAACGGCTGAAAGCAAAAACACACAGCGGCCTGTTCATAGGAAGGGATATCGGCCGGCGTGTTCTCCACAAATATTTACCCGTATAAGACGGGTTTTGAGACCTTAAAACATCCCCCGAAAATCGGGGGTCGTCTTATACGCCGGACAGTCTTATACGACGAGTGTAGCCCAAAACCTATATTTTAACACAAAAAGTAGGGGGTCGTCTTATACGCCGAATCGTCTTATACGCCGGCAAATACGGTACCAAGATGCACAGAGAGTGCAAAACGTCCTCCACAGAGGCTTAGAGGGGGGGCTAAAATTAAAATGATATATTATAATAAATAAATACATGGTTACCCATGTAGAGCAAGGTGACAGTGTCACTGTAAAGGTGTCGCTGCAAAGGTCATCCAACCCCCTATACGCACCTTACTTGCTCTCCTTCGCAGCTCCCTGCTGCCCTGGCACTGAAGTCGTTGGTGACCTGAGGAAATGGCAACGTCACTCCCCCAGGCCCGTGACTGTGTTAGGGCCTATCGAACGGCTGTTAGGCTCAGGCTAGCGCAAGCAGTATGTTCTCTGAGCCCACTGCACCCCTGCACGAGCATGAGAGGGAGGTTGCACAGTGCAGCGAATTCAGGCTGCACTCATTGTTATAAAGCCTAAAAAATGAAGTCAAATTGAAATGACTTTCCCAATCGGCATTTTCATTTCACGCGTTAATATCACCTGACTGGAGTTGTGAAATCAGTGGATCTGAAGCAGAGGAAGAAGCAAAGTAGACAGTGAGATTTCTGGTTCTGCATTAGATTGTGGGAAGGGGGTTTAATATATACCGGTGGAGCCTTTCATGATGCATTTATTAATATGCTTTTATCACTGTCCAGCGGGCACTGTGCACCGCGGCGCATCCATCTCCAGCTAATACGAAGAAAAGAGGCACAAGGTAGCAGCAAACATGAAGGGAGATGTTCAGGGTTGTATAATGGAACACTCACCTCTCCTTGCATCCCGTGTCAGGTCTCCTGATTGGTGCTCACTTAAAGGGCCAAATTTATTTTTGCGTTTGTGCAACGCATTACTACTTCTAATCTGAGCTCCCAAGTACCTCTTTCATTGTCTGCCTGCTCCCAGAACCCCCTCTAGTCTCTGCCTGGTCCCATTACCATCTCCAGTGTCTGCAAGTCCCTAGAACCTCGTCCAGTGTCGGCCTGTTACCAGTGCCTCCTCCAATGTCTGCTTCTCCCCAGTGCCTCCTCCAGTGTCTCCATGTTACCAGTACCTTCTCCATCTCTGCCTGTTCCCAGTGCCTCCTCCAGTGTCTGCCAGTTCCCAGTGCCTCCTTCAATGTTTTCTGATTCCCAGGCCCCCTCTAATGTCTGCTTCTCCCCAATGCCTCCTCCATCTCTGCCCGTCCCCAATGCCTCTTCCAGTGTTTCCCTGTTACCAGTACCTTCTTCAGTGTTTGCTGGTTCCTGGTGCCTCCACCAATGTCTGCTTCTCCCCAGTGCCTCCTCCAGTGTCTGCCAGTTCTCAGTGCCTCCTTCAGGGTTTGCTGATTCCCAGGCCCCCTCCAATGTCTGCTTCTCCCCAGTGCCTCCTCCATCTCTGCCTGTTCTCAGTGCCTCCTCCAGCATCTGCCTGTTACCAGAACCAGCACCAGTGTGTGCTGGTTCCCAGTGCCCCCTCCAGTGTCAGTTGGTTCCCAGTGCCTCCTGAGTCCTCCATACCACACACCATTCAGTGTCTCAGTGCCTCCTGCACCCCATGTCTGCAATGTGCCCTGGGCACCCTTGTTTCTCCACGCGTGCCTTTCATGCACCCCTTTGTGTCCAAGTGGGCCCTGTGTCTCCAGGTGACCCATGTACACCTCCATGACTCTCGTGTCTCCATGCAGCCTCTGATATGCTCTGCAGTTGTCTGGTCTGCTATGCTCCACCATCAGTGCTCACCGATGCTTCTCTACTTTCAGGCACACTTCTGCAATCACCCTCATTATCCGTCTTTCTGTGGATACATACCCCTCTCTGTGACACATTGCGGGGCTTTGGTAAGTCTTCTGCGCAGCGCTGGCATTCTGGGTTCACGGAGGCTCACACATAATCAGCAGCCATCGTCTTTTCAGGGTCTCACTTCAAACCAGGGCCGGTGCTAGCTTTCCTGCCTACACAGACAAGGTGCATTTTTGCGCCCCCCACCCCATGTAAAAACAGGGCATTTTGACAAGTATTGTACTTTTCAAAATGCCCCGATGTTTGCGCAATGTTTTTTTCTTTTTTTCACTTACCTTCGGCGCGGGAGAGCAGCGGCGAGTCAGCGCTGGTCCGGTGGGAGGAGCTCCAGATGAGGTCCTAATTTAGCTGGCCCGCGACTGCCTGAGGTGCCGCGCGTGTCGGGATCATCAGGCAGCTAAATTAGGACCCCACCTGGAGCTCCTCCCACTGGACCAGCGCTGACTCGCCACTGCTCTCCCGCACTGAAGGTAAGTGAAAAAAAAAAAACATAGCGCAAACATCGGGGCATTTTGGCAAGTACTTGTCAAAATGCCCTGTTTTTTCCGCCCTCACCCTGCAGCGCCGTAAGGCGGCCGGCTGACTTGCCTTGCGGTAGCGCCGGGCCAGCTTCAAACCAAATATAAGTCTTTCGAATGATCTGCATTTTCTTTCCAAATTAAAGTAAAATAAATCCGAGCTGCAGATCACATGTTCCCTTCATTTACTGAGATTCAGTATTTTCATATTCCATTTTCTTGACATTCCCTCGCTGGGGACGTCAGATCTGCTCGTCTTTAGAGGGTCTTTTTTGGGGGGGATTTAGAGCAGTTTAGATTGTTTTCATTGATTGCTGTTTGTATTTCTGGGTTTTTTTGTGTCTTCTTTATATCTGTGTATTTCATCATTATTTCTGCACTTTTCCACTTTTGCTTTTTCCCCGTCTGTGCTTTTTTTTTTTTTGCTTGGGCGAAACAAAACATAAAATAATGAGGCTAATGAGTATCCATTTTTTTTTGGCAGCAGAACAGGTCATGGATAGGTGAAAGGAGCTGTAGAATCCCTCGGGAGCCATGACTAATGGATTCGTTAATTTCTGTCCACTTATTGAAACTCCAAATAAACGCAAAGACTGCGCGACATGGCTCGAAACAGCCCCAGCAGCCCTTTTTTTTAAAGGGCAAGTCCACTTTCCAAGGTGAATTTGGGAAAATTGAATTACCCTTCCAATCTGGCCCCCTCCCCGCTAAACTTCGGCTAACGGTCCTTCCTCTCCACCGGTATGAGTGTACTATCTGTACCTCGTACTGCCGTGTAGCGCAGCCCTGCGCTATGAATTCGGAATTTTGCCTGCAAATGGTCAGCACTCATTGGTCAGTGTGGTCACCTGACCATGCTGACCAATGAGAAGCACTTTCTGTTAAGAAGCCCTGTCCAATGGCTGCTCACCATTTGCGAGCGAAACTCAAAATCCATAGCGCAGGGCTGTGCTGGATGGTAATACGGGGTACAGATAGTAGCGGGAATAGAGGGAAATGAGCATTTTCCGAAAGGTAAGGTAAGTATAGCGG
>NW_017307034.1:732651-733003 GCF_000935625.1 Nanorana parkeri
GGGGTGGTATTGGGGCCAGATTGGAGGGGTAATTCCATTTTCCTAAATTCACTTGGGAAAGTGAACTTACCCTTTAACCAAAATACAAGCAACAAGTAAGACATATACTGTATAAAAATAACATAACAACTGTTGGCTACGAGAAGGACCCAGGGAAGGTCGCTGTTCAGGAGTCAGGAGGGCTCCATCCAGAAGTCAGAGTGGAGGCAGGTGGCTGTGTGTGTTGGAGGCACAAGGGAGACAGCCAAGGAGGCTTAGAGAGCCAGTCAGGGGCGTATCTGCCGCGAGGCAAACAAGGGTTTGCCTGGAGCGGCAGATTCGCTGAGGGCGGCGATGCTGCTTTGCAAAAGCT
>NW_017307034.1:733209-741170 GCF_000935625.1 Nanorana parkeri
AGTCCAGGGGGGGGAGGGCGGCGTTGCTGTAAATACACCGCTGGAGACAGTGACACACGAGAGGTGTGGACAGCCATTGGGAGCCGCTAAACTGTACTGAGTACTGCTCTGTTGAGGAAAACCCTAAAGTCCTGGGACTGGGACATATGGGAATGTATGTGAAAACCTTGAGCCGGTGAGACATTGTCATACGTTCTGTTTGCTGAAAGACAAGCGGACCTTATGTTGTGTTACTGAACAAAGTTGTCTCCTGTTACAGATGAAATAAAAGACTCCTTTTTATGTTAAAACAGCTTCGAGACCATTGCGCTAATATCCCCAAACATCGCAATATAAATAAATCTGTGTGTATGGGTATGAATATATATATTGTGACATAAGACGTAAGGCGCAGGTGGCTGCGGTTGTGTTCGTCACCCGAAGAGGAGTTCGCGGACGGAAGCAAAATTTTGCCCAACTTCCTGTTCGCGAACCGAATTGTTCAGCGTTGGTGAACCGAGGTACCGCTGTATATATTGTATATATAAAATACTATTTCTTTTTTTTTATCTATTTATTTTTTTTTTTCTCTGTACGTTAAACTCGATGGACTTTTTTCCTTTCCACCTGCCTAACTATGTCACATATATGTAAAGGGGGACAAAAAAGGATAAGAGGCAACAAGGTCAGAATTCCTAGTCTCTACCAATCGCTTGATATAAAAACTTTGGGTCCATGATAAATGATCAAACTGAATATTTAAGGACTACATGATCAGAGCAAGATTGTATATAGCGTATATACGCGTCTATGCACATATACACTGAGTGGCCGGATTATTATATACACTGAGTGGCCGGATTATTATATACACTGAGTGGCCGGATTATTATGACCCCCCCATCAGTACTTGAACCAGAAGTGACATTTCAATAAAATCATTTTGACTTTAACAAGCAAAACGCCGTCGTAACCGCTCAGCTCTGCGCCGCCACGAGGTAGAGGCTGCGCTACAGAGCGGCTGTGATCACAATGCAGAGGGAATCTATCCCTTCTTTCACGGGATTCTACGAATCAATGCAAACAGGTTTCCCAATACAAATAGAAATATTGAAAAAAAATGAAAATGCATATATACGCATATCTGTAATGTGTCACTTCCGGGTATTTATTAACCCTCACAGAGATCACATGACTCCCCCTGACAATGACTTCATCTGCTTTTCTCTCCAGAAGGATGGCGCCATCTTTGGTCAACCATCACCCGGGGTCACCATCTACTTCCTGGACTGAGATGTCGGCTCAGAGATGACGCAATCGTGTGAATCCCGGTGCCTGTGCAGTTCCTGGCTGACACAGATCAGTCCATGCTGCAGTCTCTCAGCTTCCGACTTGCTGCATAATTATAATGTTGCAGTCTGATCACTGGGGGGAGGGGAGACTGAGGAAATGCTTCCTCCTGCCTGCAGCAGACTGATCACTTTGGGCAGGGACGTAACTAGAAATCACAGGGCCCCGTAGCAAAATTTTGTATGGGGCCCCCGTGATTGCTAGTTATGCCTCTTGCAGAGCCCACCGGAGAGTGACCCTGCAGAGCCCACCCATAGACTCTCTATAGTGGGCTCTGCAGGGTCTGAGATCTCTTACCTGTCAGCGCTGTCCGCCTCTGTTGTCGCCGGGCCCCTGACTCCTGTTCCGTCCCCGGGCCCCCGCCTCCTCTGCTATCGACGGGCTTCGCCTCCTCTTACATCACTGGCCCTTAGATCGCTGGTAGGTGATGTAAGAGGAGGCGGGGTTGCTCTTAGGCGGGCTCCGCCTCCTCCTTCTTTCCGAAAACCTGCCGCAGCGGCTATGAGGGGAAATGCGCCGCGACTGCTGCTGAGCTGTGTCAGTGAAAGCCAGCACCCTTACATGCCATAGCGACCCAGGCGGCCCTGTGCCCCTGTGCCTCGGGCCCCATAGCGGCCGCCTGGGTCGCTATGGCGATTGTTACGCCACTGACTGGGGGAGAGGAGACTGAGGAAATGCTTCCTCCTGGCTGCAACCATCCGTCTCTGTCTTTATTTAGCCATAAGAGATAGAAAAACTTCTGGGTTTCATGTCATCCTGTAAAATGTAAACCTTGTAGATGTAGAAGATAGTCCTATTCAGGGGCGTAACTAGAAATCACAGGGCCCCATAGCAACATTTTGTATGGGGCCCTGTGACTTCTAGTTATGCCCCTTGCAGAGCCCACTTGAGATCCCACGAGCCTAGTTCTCTGTCACCGAGCCCCTCCTCCTCCTCTGCTGCCTCGTCGACAGAACACCGGGTCCGGCCTCCTCCACCGCCGCTGCTGGCTCTCATTGACTCTGTGGAGAGGAACGCGCCGCTGCACAGATTACTGTCAGTGATGTAAACAGCGGCGCGTTCTTCTTCACAGCCGCCAGTGAAAGCCACCAGCAGATGATGCCATAGCGACCCAGGCGGCCCGCACGGCATCTGGCCAGGCCCCACTGTGCCCCGGGCCCCATTGCAGCCGCCTGGGTCGCTATGGCGATTGTTACGCCACTGGTCCTATTTCCTCTGTTTTTCCTTTTTTTAAATTCATTTTCTGTATATGACTTGTATGAAAACTTCATCAATTCCTAAGGCCCCGTTCACACTGAGCGATTTATCGAGCGATTTTTTGCAGCGATATCGCTCATATTTCCACGCGATATCGCTCTATGTAGCTTCTCCAATCCATTTCAATGGAGCTGTTCACATCTCGTCGCTCAATATCGCTCAATATCGTTTGTAGCTCGTTGCTGGTAGCTTGTCGCTCCTACATGACACTTTTTTCTGCGGATTTCGAGCGATATTGCTCCTGATTGCATACAGCCTGATAGGAAAAAGTCGCTCAATATCGCTCGTCGCGCAATATCGCTCAAAATCGCGCGATTTTCATGTCGCTCAGTGTGAATGGGGCCTGAGACCCCGTTCACATTGAGCGATTTATCGCGCGGTAATTCCTGCAATATCGCGGCAATTTACTGCGCGATATCGCTCTCCAATGCTTCTCAATGGGGCAAAGGGTCCTGCTGTCGCGGGTCGTGTGTCGCTAGATTTCGCCGCGATTCAAGCTTGCTCAATGCAAGCATTTGCGACAAATCACGCGATATCGCGCAAAATGCAAATCGCGTGACAAACGCGCGATTTGCGAACCGCTCAATGTGAACGGGCTCTTATACTTAGAAGGAAAAAAAAAAAACCAGCAGGGACTAGCCTCAGCTGGTGTGTAAACCTGGGAACTCGGCACATAGACCTCACCGGTACAGTCCCCAAGAGAAAGAAGAAGCCGTCATAGGCGTTCGGTTCCCTCCGGGATCCAAAAGACAGAAATGATAGCTTTGGGCAGAGTGACCCTTTAAGGGTTGTTTTGTATCTCATAATTCATCTTCCAATACAATCCGCTGAACACAGCTTGTTTTATTCAGTATTTCCCCCTCTTTTTCGCCCTGGGTAGAAGCCTCTGACTGACAGGCACCGAGCGCAAAGTCTTCAGAAAAGTGTTTTTCTAGTACAGCAAATCCATAGACGCGGTCAGCTCAGCCATTGATTATCCGCGGAAGTCAACAGGCAAATCGCAGTGGAACATCGCCGATCCCGCAGAACCATCTTTGTAAGCGTTGAAAGGAAAAATGATGGACAGGCCATGAAACAATTGTCCTTGATTGAAGCCACTGCCTGGGCTTCTCCGCTGTGAAACATTTCCCTGTCCCCGAACGGAATCATTCTCACCCCCTACGGCGGGCTGTAAGTGTTTAGAGTTTGTTGTACTAGAATAGGACGTCTAATGTTTCCTCATTATTCTCTGTTTATGGTATAAATGATTTATAAATGATACTCTGGCAGCCCGTTCACGTGTTTCACATCATTATATCTTTCTTGGGGGTTTCTTATGAAATACCCTAAAACGGGAAACATTTTGCCTACAAATCGGATGTGCTGCTCAGTTACGCTGAGGATCTAAATATTCAGCAGATAAAAGTGGATACAACTAAGTGAAAGCTTGGGCAACTTGCTGAGGGGGGCAACGCTGGGACTAGTAGTTTACCAATAGCTGGTGGAGAGCAATAGACGTTCATGCTACTCAAGAGCAGTTCTTTTAAAGCTCCTTTTAATATATATAGTTAAAGGAGAACTATGGGGTTAAGTCTTTTCCCCATAGTTCTCCTTAGGGTAACGGGAGGACACAAACTAGCGTCCTCCCTAGGCTCAGTATACCGCGAGCTGTAGCTCGCGGTATACTGAGATGCCACAGCTGAAGCAGATCCTGACAATTGTGCCGGGATCCGCCCAGCTGCGTGACTGACAGCTCGCTCTGCCTATCTAGAGGCAGAGCCAGCTGTACCCGCCCCCTCCCCCGTCCGTTCCGCCAGTCAGCGCTGGAGGATCGGAGCGGGGGAATCCAGCCACTCCCCTGTCATGGCAGAGAGCCGTGACAGGATCGAGAGGTGAGCGAACGCCGGTATGTGTTCGCTCACCTCCCGATCTACTGAGCCGACCTGTGACAGTCTGATTGTCACAGGTCGGCTAGAACTATGAGGTGAGTGAAAAGCACCCCCCCCATAGTTCTCCTTTAAATCAAGCAAGTTGGCAAGTATAACTCTTCATGACTTTTCTTTCCTTCTGCTGCCCTTTAGGCATCCTGCTGGAAAGCTCAGTAGGGTTGATTCATGAAAGGGGTTGAAGTGAACCGGAATGTATATTTCTTGTCTGATAGCAACCAACATGAAGGCTGATATCTATGGAATTCTCCCTGTAATCTATCACTACATTCATGTTCTCATTTATGGTTACATTTGAATGCACCTGGGTTTCATGTCTCCTTTGTGAAGCCTTATGCCTCATTCACACTGGAATCGGCCGGCATGTACGGCTCCGTGCTGCGTGCACGGCCGTATCGGGCAGCTCCCGGGAAGGACAGGTGCTGCGTGTGATTAGTACGCAGCCCCCGTCCTTCTCTATGGGAGTATGCTGCCCTACGCTCACCACAAGTGCACGTCCGTACGGGGTCCGGGTGAGCGTACTCGTACGTTCTCAGGATTTATCCTGTCTGCGTCCGAGCCGGGACACCCGCAACTGTACGGACCTACACTTGGGGTAAGCATAGGGCGGCATGCGGCCGCGTACTCCCATAGAGAACGACAGGGGCTGCCTTCGAATCACACGCATGTAGGTAGGTGCAGTATGGCCAAGGGCCACTAGATGCCCCCATGGGGCCCTGGAGATAGATGCAGCTCTGGCCTGGGGAAACTCTGTGTCCCAGGAGAAGTTGATTTATAGGGGGCGCCCAAGAGGGGAGGGAGTTGTTGTTCAGAGGAGTACAGAAGAAGTCTAAGACTGTCTGCAGAGTCTCTGGAGAGAGACTGTTTCTTGAATATAGGCTGGTCCATGGGAAGGACAGGATCAGGCCTAGGACTATGTAGAGCTACAAAGATTCCCTAGTTTCCCCACAGGGGGAAACCCACCGTGCTAGGACTGACAATGGATGGGATTCCGGAGAATAGTGAAGTGCTAGAAGACTGACGATATTCGCCAGTGGGCCTATGGCCGAAGTAAGTTGTGACTCTGGGCTGCACCTGGGCTGATGTACCTCTCTCTCTCTAAAGTGTATTACCATGCAAGTAATGTGCCGTCATCCCATCCGGGGGTGGCTGAAATGTATGCTTTATACCAAGTTCATTCTTTCAAGTAAAACCAACAAAAAGACAATCTGTGTGGACTGGTTCTTCTCCCTCCAACCTCTGAGAAGGTTCAACTGAAGCGTGATGTTGGACGGTATCGTGGCTGTAACCATCTGAGGAGGGTAGGTGCGCAATGGGGCAATGCCTGACACAGGGTGCCGTTCATGGTGGCCTTTCTCCCTAAGGGGGAGGAAGCGCCGAAGGCCGCAGAGGCGGTTGAAGCCATGAGGCCCTGTGTACGCAGTACTACACGTGAGGGAGTGTTTGCACGAGGCCAAGGCCGTGGCCCCTGACCGTGGGGTGTCTGGTTTCGAGTTGCATGCACGGGGTTACCCAGCCAAGCCAAAGGGAACACACACGCGACACCCCAAGAGTGGACCCCGCCTACACGCAGTACCTGTCCTTTCCGGGGAGCTGCCCGTTACGGGCCGCGCACGCAGCACGGAGCTGTACTTGCCAGCCTTTTTCTCATTTGAATGAGGCCTTAGAAGATCAGGCCCATTGTCTACATTGCTGGGTTACAGGAGCCATCTTTCCCAGCACGCTCATCAGCCAGCCTGCAAAATTACAGATTACATGGCCTAACGGGTTGAATAAAGAAGTTTCAGTTGCACAACGTTTGCAAAATATGTGGATGCCGCACTGCCTCGTCAAGGCTCCTGTCTTGTCCTAAGAGACCTACCCACAAGCTGGTCCCTGCTCAAAGACGTGCGCACACATGTGCATGCAATCCTATGCTAATAGTATGCTTAAGCGCACAGATATTCAAGCGTGATAGCGTATGTGAGCACTCTAGCGCAGATCATTAGCTGGCACTCTTTGTCTATGTAAACGGACAGAAGCCATTATCAAGTTGCTGGATGGTTGTCAGCTTGTCCCTGTATGCCCTGCATTCTGTTCATGCATTCCATATCTCCTGTGTTTGAACCCGGCTTGTGACCATTGACTCCGCCTCCTCCTTCTGATTTGGTACCTCGACTCTCTGCATTCCTGACCGTGCTTCTGATCTGCAATTTGGCATTTCAAGATTCTGCTTCCTGTGTATAACCCGCGGATTCGCTCCTGGCTTGCCACTTGGTGCCTCATCCCACCAGTAGTAACCACCTCCTTCAGCCAGTGCTTCTCCGGCTCCACATCTGTTATCTAATACAGTTCAGAGAGATCATGGTCCGAGCCGGATTGACTCTCTCTGCTGCCCCAAGGCCAGGTTCCTCAATGCGCCCCCCTACCCGCCAACCCCCACCCCATGGAGAATGGCAGAGCTGCAGGCTGCACACAAATGATTTTGGCGACATTGCCTGGATCACTTGTACAAAACAAGCGGCGGCTTCCCCGCTGTACATTTAGCTCTGTGTGTTTAAAGCAGGGCTAAATGTAGAAAACAACTACCCACCCGGCTCCCGGAACTGCATGACCCAGGCATCGGGAGATAGGAATTCCACACCCCTTCTGGCCCTCTACTCCCTGCTGCCACGAGGCCGAGCCTTGGTTGGCCTTGTGGGAAATCCGGCCCTGATCCCGGTGTCATCCTGGTCCAAAGCACTAAAGCACCTCAATGAAACATGGCCAGCCACCAGTACCAATGCCTGTGCCTCTCCCTGCCCTACTTCCCCTGTCACCACCTCCAGAGGTGTGGGATGAGAGGTGCTCAGTAGCCTCCTTCTCAGTTGAGTCTCCATTCAGGTACGTGATAGCTCCTCTGTGTAGTGTGGTCCTAACTCTAATCTATGAGAGCTCCATCTTGTAGCATATATAGCAAAATATGAATTGGTTGCAGGTTCACCAGGAGGTAGCCCATTCCTCCACAGGGGACACACCAGAAGCCTAGCACATCACAATGGCAGCTGAAGACCCCAGTGTGTCCCCCACACCAACTCATCATTCCAGTGCTTCCATCCAGAACGGGGCACTGGAAAACAAAAGACAGCTGGAGAGAGGAGGCCATTTGAAGCTTTGACTAGCGTGTGCTGACGAAGTTGAAGGTCTATGCACAACAAAGGGATAGAAATGGAGCAGAAAGGATGGTTTGCATAAAGAACATTCCTTAAAAATAATTATGAACATAAATGATTTCCATAACGCTGGACAGCCACTTATATCTCCCACTATCACTATCTCTATGAGGATCTCTCATTCTTACGGTATTCCTTTATTAATGTATGATCGTTTATGTTCAATCCGTTTTGAATTGTAGAAAAGGTCTACGCGGCCTCTCGGTCACAGTCAGCTGCAATACAGCAGTGCATGGTGTAATAACATGGGGGGGGGGGG
>NW_017307034.1:741806-751075 GCF_000935625.1 Nanorana parkeri
CGGTGAACACACACGGGGGTGGGGTAAAACATGGGGGGGGGGGGGGAACGCGGCCCCGGAGAATTATTATCTATGTACATGTAATTTCACCGCCTTCGGTTGGGTGTTGCGTTGGTGGAAAGCAGAATGGATGGTGAACATTGTCAATGAATCAGCGGTGTGAATTTAATAATTTGCAAAATAAATAAAAATCCAGACAAGCTCAGCGCCATAAAACTTTTCATCTGACCGAGAAAGCGTGTTTTATGACTTTAATTAGTTGCAGTGTTTTCAGTGCATTCGGAGTGATCATCTGAATATATGCCGCGTTTAACCTGCAGGGCGCAATGTATGGAAAGGACTTGCAGAATAAATGTTTCAGGGAAGATCACTGGAAGTCTTTCCCCCCTTACAATGAAGTTATGGCTCTGACACTTTGTACTCCCGGCACATACAATCTACTGACAAATATACAGTATACAGACTTCACCTCCCAAATGTATTCTTTATTATTCCCTTTATGTCTGTCCTTTTATATTACTGGGAATTTCTTTACATGCTCAACTGGTATTGGCAAAAGGTAAACCATGCTGGAGACAAGGACATCCAGGAACGGTCCAAGCAGGTTTGTCCGGCACTTTTATTCGGCAAGGCAGCAAATAAACACAGTTTTCATTGCAGGAGGTCTTTGTATGGCAAGTCCATAACATAAAAGAAAGAAAACATCTCCTCATCAGGGCCACTAACTAAACTAAGGTCAGTTCCTGACTAACGGGGTGTCCACCAATGGGTTGCTCAAAACAGACTGACACCTTATTAGTGTTCTGTCTTGAGTCAACCTTTTCACCTAATGGCAGAAGAGAAAGAGAGGGGGGGAGGGGGGGAGAGAAAAGAACAAGGAGATAGGTAGTGTCAGGAACTGAGGCTGCCTGGCCTTGAACCTGGGTCTCCCACACACTGGACCATGACCTATCAGGTTTACCACCTTGGACTTTGATTGTGAACTTGAATCTGCTATAGTTCTGCATACTAGGCTTCTCAATGAGCCTACCTGCTCCTGATCTTGTGGCCAATCAGAGTACTTGGCTTTTCTATTTAAAGTCCGCCCTGTTTCCTTCCCAGATTATTGTGCTCCACACATAATCCAGTCTGCTGCCTTGTCATTTACTACTTGGAATTGACTTTGGCTTGTGACCCGACTACGAAACTCTTCTCCAACAACGACCCCGGCTATGAAACTCTTCTCCTGCATCGACCTTGGCTTGTGAACCCCGACTACGAAACTCTTCTCCAGCAATGACCCCGACTACGAAACTCTTCTCCTGCATCGACCTTGGCTTGTGACCCCGGCTACGAAACTCTTCTCCAGCAATGACCCCGGCTTGTGACCCTGACTATGAAACTCTTCTCCAGCAATGACCCCGGCTACGAAACTCTTCTCCAGCAATGACCCCGGCTTGTGACCCTGACTACAAAACTCTTCTCCTGCATCGACCTTGGCTTGTGACCCTCGACTATGAAACTCTTCTCCAGCAATGACCCCGACTACGAAACTCTTCTCCAGCAATGACCCCTGCTTGTGACCCTGACTACGAAACTCTTCTCCAGCAATGACCCCGACTACGAAACTCTTCTCCAGCAATGACCCCGGCTTGTGACCCTGACTACGAAACTCTTCTCCAGCAATGACCCCGGCTACGAAACTCTTCTCCAGCAATGACCCCGGCTTCGAAACTCTTCTCCAGCAATGACCCCAGCTTGTGACCCTGACTACAAAACTCTTCTCCTGCATCGGCCTTGGCTTGTGACCCCCGACTACGAAACTCTTCTTCAGCAATAACCCCGACTACGAAACTCTTCTCCAGCAATGACCCCTGCTTGTGACCCTGACTACGAAACTCTTCTCCAGCAATGACCCCGACTACGAAACTCTTCTCCAGCAATGACCCCGGCTTGTGACCCTGACTACGAAACTCTTCTCCAGCAATGACCCCGGCTACGAAACTCTTCTCCAGCAATGACCCCGGCTACGAAACTCTTCTCCAGCAATGACCCCAGCTTGTGACCCTGACTACAAAACTCTTCTCCTGCATCGGCCTTGGCTTGTGACCCCCGACTACGAAACTCTTCTTCAGCAATAACCCCGGCTTGTGACCCTGACTACGAAACTCTTCTCCTGCATCGACCTTGGCTTGTGACCCCAACACGGATTCTACTCCTGTCTAGCAATTCGGACTATTCAACCTCTACTTCTCTAAGAACTGTGCTTAGTCTGAAGGTTCTGGCCACTGGTCTCCAGTCTCTACAGGTATTCTCCTAACGGGACAGAGAAGAGAGAAGGGAAAGAAAGTGAGAAAGCCCTGACCTTGAGTCAGCTCACATATACCGTGTTGCCTCAATTCACGAACTTAATTTGTTCCACGATTCTGGTCGCGAACCGAATCAAACTGTGATCAGACCGCGATCGTGACTAGAGGAAGCCACAACCATGTGTCAGAGCGGGGAAGATGGCTGCGGTTGTGTTCGTCAGCCGATGCGACGTTCGTGAACGGAAGCAAAATGTTGCCGAACTTCCTGTTCGCGAACCGAATTGTTTGCGAACAGAAGCGTTCCTGAACCGAGGTACCACTGTACTGTATTTAGGCCTCTGGACAGCTAAGATTAATAATGAGGTCTGGCTACCAGATAAGATGTGGACTTAGGAATGGAAGATTCATCCCACCCAAAGCTCTACAAAACCTCTGCCTGCACACGATTCCCTGCATGCAGATGATTGGGCGACAGAAGTCTGCAGAGCTTCACCTCATCCCATAAACTAAGAGAAAATATCTTTGTAAAGTGAACAGCCCATTTGCCTTTAAAGGAGAACTATGGGGTCACAAACTAGCGTCCTCCCGTTTTTCGAATTTCGTATTTTGGATATAAATTCAGAAACTGCAATTCGGATTTCATATGCTTCCGAATCTACAAATTTCAGAAAAATTCGTACGAATTTCGATTCGTAACGAAACGAATCGCACATGTCTAATAGATAGATAGATAGATAGAGAGATGCCAACATGACATTAAAAAAAATCACACTAAATCTAAAGCATAAAGCTTTGAGTTACTAAATTACAAATATTTGTACATTTTTAAATTGTTTTTGTTGTTGTTTTTTTGCGAAGTTGTAACATTATTTGTGTGCATTTGGGAGATTGTGCATTTTTTTTTCCATGTCAATGCTGTTTTATTTATTTATTACTTTTTTCCCTTATGTACCAGAGGATGACGGTACTCAAGTTGTGGCAGGTCCTCTTTGAGATAAATATCAGGAGTCTACACAGACCCCATATGTTTCCCCTTTTGTACAGACCGGAAACACAGACTCCTCAGTCCCCTGACGCCCGGCACTTAGTAATGCTGAACACAGAAGTGCTCAATGCCGAGCTCTTCTGTGTTCATTCACCAGCTGCGGGAGATCAGTAAATATTCCGCTCATGTTTACATTGTGATAGTTTGGGGAATATAGCACAATGGTGAGCGCTGAGTGACCACTCCTGAAGCCGACTTTAACATAAAAGGACGGTCTTTATTCATCAAAAGGTCAACAGTCCATGAACATCACAAAACAACTCTCCTTTCTTCAGCATAAACGAAGCATAACAGTTCATTGGACTCTCATTAACACATCATGTTTTGGTCTCACCGACATCTGGCTGTCCCATACACTCCCAGTGTTATAGTCCCAGCACTTTCCCTGAATATACCGTCCTCAGCAGCTTCCCTCAGCTCCAAGACTTCTGGTATTCACCCTCGCGGGTCACTGTCCCTCTCTGTCTCCCCGACAGGTATCTCAGGGTCACCGACCCTCTGGACCTCTCCAGCCTTCCTGGCTGTGTCCCTTGTGCTCGTGCACGCAGCAGCGTCTGCCTGTAGCCGTGTGCCTACAGCACAACCACAACTCTCCCTAAAGCACTGGGCTGGCTTCCTAATGAGGCCGCTCTCAGCCACCCGATCAGCCCAACCTGGCCACTGTCAACACCTGGCCCCAGGACTGGAGATCCCATCCCACTATAGTCTGGAAAACCTGGAAGGAATTGAACAGCCAGTTCCTCCTCTCCAAAGGTATTCACATTGTGGAACCTCTCAGCCCCTCTGGCTGAGAGTCCTGGGCGCCAAAGTTGCCATACTACACCGTGGCATTGCCATGCACTGCCACAAAGGATATAATTCGGCTTATAAATAAACACGGAAATACTCAGCATTGTGCTTTTCCATGTTCATCCAGAAACTGAGGGAGATACACAAACATGAGAGGCGTGTCTACGCACCTCTCCTCTCGCCATCCTGCACAGAAAAGTTGGCGATGAGACCGGCATGAGGCCGAGTTTAGCGCAGCATAACACTTCCAGGTATTCATTACATCCCACAGAAATCACAGTGCTCACCCTGAAAATACCTCCATCTGTTGTTCTCTCCACAAGTATTGCACCATCATTTGTTTAGTCATCACCTAGGATCACCGTCTACTTCCTGGACTGAGAAGATGCCGGCTTACAGGTGACACAATCAGGTAAACCCTGATGTCTGTGTTTTAAAAATGTCTCACACAGATTAGCCCCTGCTGCAGGCTCTCACCTTGTGACTTGCTATAAAGTTACAGTATTGCGGTCTGATCACTGGGGGGAGAGGAAACGGAGGAAATGCCTCCTCTTGCCTGCAGCAGAATGATCACTGGGGGAGGGGAGACTGAGGAAATGCTTTCTCCTGCCTGCAGCAGACTGATCACCGGGGGAGGGGAGACTGAGGAAATGCCTCCTCTTGCAGACTGATCACTGGGGGAGGGGAGACTGAGGAAATGCCTCCTCTTGCCTGCAGCAGACTGATCACCGGGGGAGGGGAGGCTGAGGAAAGGCTTTCTCCTGCCTGCAGCAGACTGATCACCGGGGGAGGGGAGACTGAGGAAATGCTTCCTTTTGATGATATCATCTCCGCCTAGGCAAAGCTCAAGGACGGCGTTTTAGTAGTAAAGTTGGAACGTTTCTGAAAATGAATGATGTCGCACAATGTGACATGTCAGGAATGAATTCAGGCAAACTTGTAAAGTTACTGGATGGTGCCCTTTAATTAGCAGTGAGAGGGTAGAAGGTTTGCTCATATCCTACATACTGCAGAGAACATCTACCCCTCCCCCCTCCATCTCCCCCCCACACCCCCTGCAGTTAGAAGCCTTTTTGCTTTGCGCGGCTCTCTACCCATTCTTCTTTAATTTTTAATAATAGTAATATCTTCGCTCCGCCAGCACAGAAGGGAACGCGGGTCATCATCGCACTCTGTATAAGTTCTGGAACCGTTCTGCTAGATTCCAATTATACTGGCCGCTGCCTCGCGCTCGGCCGTCCATCTTGGCCGACATTTTGTGCCCGCTGCGGAGAAGAAGTCTCTGACCCGTGAGCGGGACAACGTATGGAAACAACGTGAAAATCACCAATATCACGTCATGTTCAATCTTCTCCGAAAACCGGAAAGAGAGGAACTGTCAGCGGAAGCAGATGCTCGATGTCGGATCGTTTCTTCTAGAAGCCTCACAATGCGGCAGGTGGAACCTCAATAGAAATGGTGGCTCTCCCCAAGAGATTTCCCCAAAGCTTTGTCTCAGAACTCTTCTCATAGAGCTCAGCACAATGCTGTGTATGAGGGTTCCCTGCTCAGCACAGACACTTCTATGACAATGCCACCTGGATGAGTTATTGATTAACATTGTAGCAAACGTTTCATAGAAATGTGCAGTTTTTTGGGTGCAACATCAGCACAGCGTGGAGGCCGTCTAAGGCAATGGGGTTCTTAAAGGGGACAGTCAACTATAGAAGAGAGACCACCTCCGGGAGGGTTACATTACATTCACCGGACACTTAGACCTCAGAGTTACGAAGAGGTCAACAGCACTTCTGCAATATGCAGCTCAGTGGACTCCTTCTCATTCAGATGATCTCGGCGATATCCTTCGATATTCTGGTGGCGTCCAATAATAAAAGCAACACTTACTGCTTACTCTGACCAACGCGTTTTACCTGCATTAAAGGGGCTTACATATGTTTGTCCTGAAAGAGGTCAGCTTACAATAAAGAACGTTATCAATGTGTGTTCATTTGTTATAGTTGTATGATATATGCACTCAATGTGGCTCACCTGGTTGGTTCTCTTATCTCACTGCAAGTCTACCAGACAGAGCCATAGATTTTCTGTGGTCTCTAATAATGTAAAACGCACACAATGACCTTCGCATACAGAGAACATGAGATCCATTGCCCAGGTTTTCGATAATTAAAGGGAGCTCAGAAGAAGAAGAAGTTTTATCCATGTGTCGGGCCTGCGTTCATCATCACAGTTCAATGCTACACCCGGTGTGAGCGAGCCCCCATTCTTTATTTTTATCTTTATCTTTCCATCTGTATCATTGTTTTTCTCTCTCTATCCCTCCCTCTTTCTCTCTCCCTCTCTCTCTCTTTCCCTTTCTCTCTCTCCCCATCTTTGCTTCTCTCTCTCTCTCCCCCCATCTTTGCTTATTGAAGTAACATTTTAAATATTGATACATTCTGCAGTTCCCCTGTAGCAAAGTTGAGGATAGAGCGGCAGAATTCCGGCGGTGGAAGTCTGTAATTTGGCACAGCCGTCCAGTGTAACAGATGCCGATATCCACATTGAGTATCACGTCTTAGCTTTGTCTCCGAGAATCGCGATCCAACCGCCTCTAATGAGGAAAACTTAATTGGACGGTTTATGTGACCGCCTAGTGCTGCTTCTCAATAGTTCGCTTTTAAATTTGGATGGAAAATCCGTTCCGTGATTAGCAAATTGGAATCATGTTTATCAACATCTTTTGTTTTCACTTTTTACGCTCCAAATATTTTTATGGCCTCAGAAATTTATGTCACTGTTTACTAGTTTGGAAGCACGTCTCTCTATACCCAAAGAATGTGCCTAATATCCAAACAGACTCAACTTTTTGTTTTCCAGCCTTGCACTATATTTCCAAAATCCCAGTAGTGTGAGCAAAGTCCAGAGTAGGCCGAGAGGAGAGAGGTGCAAGGAATGCCGATAATCCGGGGTGCAATATTGCAGGATGTCAATGGGGTTGCCAATTCTTCTTCACACAAAACCCGAACACTCTACGCCACATGGGAATTTTGTTTTTTTGAGAATAGAAAGGAGAGAGCCAGGAGAGACAGCCAGGGGAGAGAGTGAGGAGAGACACCTAGAGGAGAGAGAGTGAGGAGAGACACCCCGGGGAGAGAGTGAGGAGAGACAGCCAGGAGAGAGAGAGTGAGGAGAGACAGCCAGGAGAGAGAGAGTGAGGAGAGACAGCCAGGGGAGAGAGTGAGGAGAGACAGCCAGGAGAGAGAGAGTGAGGAGAGACAGCCAGGAGAGAGAGAGTGAGGAGAGACAGCCAGGAGAGAGAGCCAGGAGAGACAGTCAGGAGAGACACACAGGAGGATGAGTGAGGAGAGACAGTCAAGAGGATGTACAAGTTGAGACTGCCAGGGGAGAGCGACGAGAGACAGCCAAAAGAGACATCCAGGAGTATAAGCAAGGAGAGACAGCCAGGAGAGAGAGTGAGGAGAGACAGCTAAGAGAGACAGCCAAGAGGATGAGCAAGGAGAGACAGTCAGGAGAGAGTGAGGAGAGACAGCCAGTTGTAATGCGCCCTTGGGTTCTGAGGGGTGAGTGGATCACAGCTGCGGATCAAGTCAAAAATAGTGTTGGGTATGGCAATCAGGCTAGAACCCCAGGCGTCTCTCTCAATCTTGACGGAGAGTGAGGGATTCATGCATCATCTGCCACAAAAGATAACTATAAGGAGTGACCTACTATTGGTTATTGAATTCATAACCCAGTTGGGTCTATATGCATCAAAAGAAACAGCAATGGATAATAGCAACAGTTCAGAGTTATGGTAGTATGAACAGTGTCAGATAGCAGTAGGTTCAGGTTTTAGCCAGGTTTAAGCAAATAACATCAATCACAGTTCCATACAGATTGATACTCAGTCAATCCAGCAGTCTAAATGTCATTCCCCCACCAGGTACAATACTTGCGCTTTGGGGCTGGGTCCCCATGTCTCCTGAGGATGAGGTGGAGAATGGCGGGAGCAATGTAGCTGAAGATCCTGGAATGCAGAGGGGGTTTAGAGGTTCCTGGCGTCGGTGGGGCATCAAAACCAATAGTGGAACGCTTTCACAGCGTTCATGTGACCCTAGCCCTCTTTCACACCTGAACGTTTTGTAGCGCGTTCTACGCTCGACGAACGCTCTACAAAACGCTCAAAAACTATAAATCCCATTGTATTCAATGGGTCTCGTTCCCACCTCGGCGTATTTCCGCCCGTCCCTAACGCGCTACAAAACGGCCCACGCCTGAAAAGGTACATGGGATACAGCCAAGTAGCCTTCGGAAACGCGCGACGGTCGCGCAACTTTTTTACCGCGAATCGCGCGACAGACGCGCATATGCAATACGCCTAGGTGTGAACGAGACCTAATATAGTCCCGTGGAGCGTGCTGTCACTTCCGCGTTCCACGGTGGAACGCATGGAACCTCCCCTTCAGGGAGGAAATCGCCCAACGTGACGCGGCCGATGCGTTCCACGCTGGGACGCAGACGGCTCGCGGTCGGTAAGGACGTTACACCAGTAGAGTGAGCGAGAAGAGACAACCAGGAAGATGAGTGGGGACAGCCAGCCAGCCAGCCTGCCTGCCTGCCTGCCTGCCTGCCTGCCTGCCTGCCTGCCTGCCTGCCTGCCTGTCTGTCTGTCTGTCTGTCTGTCTGTCTGTCTATCTGTCTATATATCTCTCTATCATCTATCTATCTATCTATCTGTCTCTCTCTATCTATCTCTCTATCATCTCTGAGCTGTATATTATCTGTGGTTTCATTAGAGACAATCTGTTCTCCTGCGGTAGAGATTGTTATTGATTATGAAGATTTTCTTCCTCTGACACGCCGTCGGTATCCGGCTAGACTATGGACAGATAAGACCTTCTCACTTCATTTAGACTTTCAGATAGTCGGAGCTCTTCTCGGTCAATAGCTTTGTACACTTTAGAGCTGTTAAGATGATTCTCTCTCTACAGGTTATCTGGGAGCCTTTCAGCAGCTTTACGGCTAATCAAACCCATGCAGCCCTTCAGGTCGCATGCGACCACCTTGTGTGAACTCTTCCCCACCGCCACAAATTGACTTCCCGAGAAGTTGTTCGAGATGCTGCGGAAAGTTTTAGCAGCTGAATAAAAGTTGGTTCGGTGTCAGGT